>NC_090280.1:8498181-8801212 GCF_037392515.1 Haliotis asinina
TCCTTATAGCAACATGTACTGAACGTCAGTATTATACTATCGTGGCTTCTTAGTTTAGCCATTTCATTTAACAGCCCCAAAGAGACCGGAATGTAACATCACCAGTGACAAAGACACAGAGGTTCTAACCCTGCACGAGGAAGTGACATTGACCGTGGATGTTACTGCGTATTACGATATACGGGGCTCCTACTGTTCTGTAGATTCAAACTTCACACTGCAGACAGGTGACGTCTCGCAATTACTACATGCTGGTGACCAGGGTCTTTTACCAATAACATTCAATGTGACTGAAACACACTTGGGTGGGGTAAGGCTGCTATTCAACTGTCAAGTGCAGCACTGGAATCTCAGCTGCGGCGGTGTGACCCGACTCAACAACAGTGAGTAATGTGTGTTTCTTGAGTGAGAGATCCTAAAACCACAAACATATGTCCCGTGCCAAAACACAATAATGCTTATATGTACCGATATCCTGTCATGGGTTGTCACTGTCCTGTCACTATTTGGTTTGTTCTTAATTGTATTCCATGTGAAGGATATCCTTACATCATGCCCAGAATCTAAATGCTGAGTTTGCCATTCATGAATAATAAACTGGAGCTATCGATAGAACAACATCTTGTAAAAATGTCATTCCGTAAAAAATAATTCCGTAAATTTATTGTTTATCCAATAAACATTACTGTGTAGGTGTATTGGCATATTGTGAGTGGGCGAGTCTGAGCTTTACGTCGCGTGTATCGATATCACGGCGGAGGGCACCAGAGATGGGCTTCACACATTGTGTCCATTGTGCATTATGAACGTAATTGCACGATATTGAAAAATAATTTATTTATTCAAACCTACATGTCAATATTACCTTTGTGTGAATGATAGAAACTATTTTCAATATCAAACGATGATTTTTTCCTTGCACATAGCAGAAGTATTGTAGGCTCAGAACTGTACGATGCCCACGTACTATAACTGTACTCATTGTGCATGAGTAACACAGTAATCTGATTCAACTTATCCTCGCAACCCTTGGACACGACGCTGCGTGTATTAATTCAAAAATCGCATTTCCATGGTGTGACTTTACTTTCAACAATTCACTGTCACGTTTCATATCAGTCCTTGCCAATTTCCAAAATTTCCATATGCATATGCAGAAATTGGGACACGCGACCGTGTAGTCGATCGAAAGAAGGCAAGAAATTGTGATGAGGGCAACGTAATAAATATGAATTGTTTTGGAAATTGGCAAGGACTGATATGAAACGTGACAGTGAATTGTTGAAAGTAAAGTCACACCATGGAAATGCGATTTTTGAATTAATACACGCAGCGTCGTGTCCAAGGGTTGCGAGGATAAGTTGAATCAGATTACTGTGTTACTCATGCACAATGAGTACAGTTATAGCACGTGGGCATCGTACAGTTCTGAGCCTACAATACTTCTGGTATGTGCAAGGTAAAAATCATCGTTTGGTATTGAAAATAGTTTATATCATTCACACAAAGGTAATATTGACATGTAGGTTTGAATAAATAAATTATTTTTCAATATCATGCAATTACGTTCATAACGCACAATGGACACAATGTGTGAAGCCCATCTCCGGTGCCCTCCGCCGTGATATCGCTACACGCGACGTAAAGCTCAGACTCGCCCACTCACAATATGCCAATACACTTACACAGTAGTGTTTATTGGATAAACAATAAATTTACGTAATTATTTTTTACGGAATGACATTTTTACAAGATGTTGTTCTATCGATAGCTCCAGTTTATTATTCATGAATGGCAAACTCAGCATTTAGATTCTGGGCATGATGTAAGGATATCCTTCACATGGAATACAATTAAGAACAAACCAAATAGTGACAGGACAGTGACAACCCATGACAGGATATCGGTACATATAAGCATTATTGTGTTTTGCCACGGGACATATGTTTGTGGTTTTAGGATCTCTCACTCAAGAAACGGCACCCGTGGCGAGCCACCTCCTCGTGGTGGGTGCTGGGTAACGCCAAGAGCTCGCCGACACCCCCGTTGTGGACCCGGGGGGATATTTGGTCCACCAACCCGTTTGCCGTGGGTTGCGGCCCTGTGTCGGTGGAGGACGGGAGTCTGGGGGTTGAGGGCCCTGGGGGCCTGTGACCGCGTTCCCTTTGCTCAACACACCCCTTCGACCCTTACTTCACCTAGACGGGAGGTTGAATGGGCCCGATTCAACCAATCGGCTGGTCACGCCATGCCCTGTGCGTAGAACTATTTTTTGCACAGTTAGTCCATTGGATATTGGTGTCTTTGATATCTGTTATCCAAATATTTTCAAATTATTCCTGATTTTAAATTGCCTAGAGTCCTATGCCAGAAGGCGGTGGCTCACGGGCCAATCCGGTAATGTCAACCTCTGAATTCTGTATGCCTCCAATTACCTGTTTAGGGCTGAACCAGCCTGACTGTGCTTTTTGGTAGGCAAATATGGCTATTCACGTTGTATTTGCTGGAGTATACCACTCTTGAAGCCCTGGTGTTGTAGATGGTTGCCTCTGCAACATCGTCCTTGTTGACACTCGATGGCGGGTGGGGGTCAAGGGTGCTGAATATTACTCACACGCCATGTCTCAAAACCCCAATCCTGGTTCATTGAAGGCAAATAAACGTCGCCACGTAGAATCTTTATCCTCTGATGAAGAAGTTTCTTCAGATGTAGCTAATTCTTGGCCAAAGTTCATTGTTATCTCTTCTTTTGACGGAAACCCACTGAAACTTAATCCTTTCGCTGTGTCCAAAGGCATTCAAAGTGTATGTGGAGAGGTGAAAAATGTCACTGTTCTCCGAAGTGGTTCACTGCTTGTTGAATGTGCACGGAGGCAACAATCTGTCAATTTGCTGAACCTTCAGCAATTTGTTAACACCAAGGTTGTTGTCACGGTGCACAAGTCACTCAATTCATGTAGAGGAATAGTGCGGGATTATGCAAAGTGTCTGTCTGACATGACAGAAGATGAAATATCAGCTGCTTTAAAAAGTCAAGGTGTTACATCTGTAAAACGGTTCACTAGGAAACAGGATAACACTATTGTCAAAACACACACTTACCTCCTTACCTTTGCCTTGTCCTCTTTGCCCAAATCTATAAAGGCCGGGTATTATAACATTGCTGTGGAAGTGTATATACCAACACCACTGAGATGTTTTAAATGCCAAAGATTTGGTCATGGTACCAAGACTTGCAATCACAAGGTTATCTGTGTCCGTTGCAGCGGGGCGCATGAGAGCTCTGACTGCAATAATGAAATCAAGTGTGCTAACTGTCACGGACAGCACTTAGCATCATCCAAATCATGTCCTAGATTTGAAACCCAATCTAAAATCCTCAAAATTAAGTACACAAACAGTATCTCTTTCAGTGAAGCAAGAAAATTAGTTTCCACTGTCACACAGTCTACTGCTTCTACTTACTCCGCTGCAGTTTCTTTAACTCAGCAAACTCAATTTTCACATGTTGTCACAAGACAATCAGTCTCATGTCAAACAGATTTGTCTTGGGTGACAGATAAGCAGATCAGCCTTGGTAACTTTATCTCATCTCCAACTTTGCAGAAATTTCATCAGCCTCTCAGACGGACGATCTCCCTGAACCGCTATCTGTCCATACGCTTCATTCTACAAGTGACCAAGAAAATGAGAAAAGTCAACTATCAAGAAATAAAAAGAAACATTCAAAGAAAAAGGGTAAAACGGTAATGCATTTGGAGCTGCCTTCCACTTTGGAAACCCCTGTGACGGTTCATAACTCATTTGAACCGCTTGAGATGGATATCACTTCCTCGCACTGTATCGTGCCTGGGAGTGGTCCTTCTACATGTCCTAGATCCCCAGTTCAGCCCCCATGAGTGGCTCAAGTCTCATTCAGTGGAATTGCAGAGGACTCAGGAAAAATTTCAATGAGATACAATTATTAGTCCAAGATATTCAGCCCATAGCAGTTTGTCTCCAAGAGACGTATCTTAAATCTACTGACGACTTTGCTTTAAGAAGATACAACTGTTACCATTCCTTCTCTCCACCCGGAGATAAGGCTTCAGGAGGATCTTCTATTTTGATTCGTCAGGATGCCATAAACAGCTCCATTCCTCTTAAGACAAATCTCCAAGCTGTTGCTGTACGGCTGACTATGCACATTGTATTTACTCTGTGTTCACTGTATATCCCTCCATCTACGACACTGCAACAATCTGATCTTCAACAGCTATACGATCAGCTTCCTAGGCCCTGTATTATCATGGGGGACCTGAATGGACACAACCCTCTTTGGGGAAGTATAACTACAAACACCAAAGGGAGAATACTCGAGGAATTCATAAATGACAATAATCTGTGCATATTTAATGACGATTCAAACACGTACTTACATCCTGCCACTGGAACGTATTCAGCACTGGACGTTTCTCTTACAGATGCGAACTTATTAACTGAATTTGAATGGTCCGTTCATGACGACCTTTGTGGCAGCGATCATTTTCCCACTGTTCTGACAGCGACCAGCCCACATGCTGCTTCATCGTCATCTAGGTGGAATTTTAAAAATGCAAACTGGCACCTGTATGAGGTATTGTGTTATTCAAATCTAACTCCTGACCATTTTAATAATACCGAAGATCCAATTCAGTTATTTTCAGATAAGCTCAATGCCATAGCTGATCACACAATACCTAAGTCCTCTGCAAATCCTCACATTCGTAAACCATGGTTTACCAATGAATGTAAACAAGCCAGAAAGTGTAGGAAGAAAGCTGAAAAATACTTTCGTCGACATCCCACAGTCCATAATTTAGACAAAGTAAAACTTTCAAATGCCAAGGCTCGATGTGCATTCAAACGAAATAAACGTCAGTCTTGGCACAACTATGTTTCCAAAATCAGTTCTCGTACACCGATTTCAAAAGTGTGGAATATGATTCAACGTATCAAGGGTAAAGGCTCGAAATCTTCTGTTCATCATCTCAAGGATGGTGACTCTTTATTGACAGGAACGGCTGACATTGCCAACAAACTTGGTGAAACACTATCTAAGCATTCCTCTTCAACCAACTATGTCCCTGAGTTTCAGACATACCAGAAACAACAAGAAAAGAAAAGAATTAATTTTAACTCAGACAATGTTGAGGATTACAACGAACTATTTTCACTGCATGAGCTACATACTGCCCTTGAGCAAGCTCATGATACAGCAACAGGAGATGATAATATTCACTATCAGCTCTTGAAGCATTTACCGGAATCATGTTTGGAAACACTTCTACACATTTTTGATACTATATGGACTTTGGGGAATTTCCCATCTTCGTGGCGTAATGCCATTGTCATCCCTATACCAAAACCTGGTCGGGATCACTCTGATCCGTCGAATTACAGACCCATTTCTTTAACGAGCTGTGTCTGTAAAACCATGGAACGAATGGTAAACAATCGTTTAATTTGGTATCTTGAAACCAACAATCTTATTACAAATATTCAATGTGGTTTCAGGAAAAATCGAAGCACCATTGATCATTTGGTACGTTTAGAATCCTTTGTCAAAAATGCTATCGTCAATAAACAACATGCTGTATCAATTTTCTTTGATCTCGAGAAAGCTTATGATACGACCTGGAAGCATGGTATTTTAAAGGATTTACAGGATTTGGGTTTGAGAGGCCGTTTGCCTCTTTTTATATCACAGTTTTTAAAAGACCGGCAATTTCAAGTCCGAGTGGGTTCAACCCTGTCTGATCATTACAATCAGGATCAGGGTGTCCCTCAAGGTAGTATTTTGTCTGTTACGTTATTTAGTATTAAGATCAACAGTTTATCCAGTGTTTTAAATGATTCCATTGATGGATCATTATTTGTGGATGATTTTAATATTTCTTGTCGTGGGAAAAATATGCACACTATTGAGAGACAACTGCAGTTATGTCTCAACAGAATAAATAAATGGTGTCTTGAAAACGGCTTTAAATTTTCTAAATCCAAACCTAATTGCATACACTTTTGTAGAAAATAAAACCCACACAAGGACCCTGAACTATTTTTAAATGGCACTCCCATCAAAGTTGTAACGGAGGCCAAGTTTTTGGGTTTAATTTTCGATTCTCATTTAACGTTCTTACCACACATTAAATCCCTTAAAGCTAAATGTCTGAAGGCACTAGACTTGTTAAAGGTTGTTTCTAATTCAAAATGGGGAGGGGATCAAACGACCCTCCTTCACTTATATAGATCGTTGGTACGATCGAAACTTGATTATGGCTCGATCGTCTATGGTGGAGCCTGTCAGAGCAACCTAAAATTACTTGATTCCGTCCACCACCAGGGCCTAAGACTTTGTCTTGGGTCTTTTCGAACTTCTCCTGTTGACAGTCTGTACGTTGAGGCCGATGAACCTTCTCTTAACCACCGCCGTATAAAGCTCTCTTTACAATATATTACCAAATTATTTTCTACTGAGTCAAATCCTGCATTTGACTGTGTCTTTAACCCTCTTTATGAGGATTTGTATAACAAAAAGTCTTCTCTTGTCCCGCCTCTTGGGCTCAGAATTAAGCCATTTATTGCTGCTGCTGGTATTGAGCTGGACAATATAGCTCCTTCCCGACTTCTTTCTTCTCCTCCATGGCAGTTGGTGAGACCACAAGTCGACCTAACATTGACCTCATTTAAAAAATCAGAAACCAATGGCTTACAATATAAACAAGAATATTATCAACTTAAAAAAAAATATACCAATTACGAATTCATATTTACAGATGGATCCAAGGACGGTGGCACAGTGGCTTGTGCCACTGTCATTGGCTCCAGGACAATATCTTCTAGAATACCAGATAAAAGCTCTATTTTTACTGCAGAAGCAAACGCGATATTAACGGCTCTTAAGTATATTCAACGACATCCTAAACATAAACAGTATATAATCTATTCTGATTCTCTTTCTTGCCTTCAGGCTATAAAAAATGTGTCTTGTAAACATCCACTTTTAATTGAGATTATTGAATTGTATAATGATCTTGCTACTGGCCAATGCAACATAGTCTTTTGTTGGTTGCCCAGCCACGTGGGCATTTCTGGAAATACAATGGCCGATCTTGCTGCCAAGGCAGCACTCAACAAATCTATTACACCTCTTCTTATCCCTTACTCTGATTTCAAAGCTTGCATTAGAACTTACATCCGTGATCTGATGCAGAAGAAGTGGGACACCCAAGTGGGAAGAAATAAATTACACGCCATAAAACCGTATATTGGATATACCCACTTGGGTTGTCAGTCGAGATTTGAAGAGGCCATCATGCGACGATGTCGTATTGGCCATACAAGATATACCCATGTGTACCTGTTGAAAGGTGAGGATCCTCCGTTTTCTATCCCTTGTGATGAGAGAGTTACAGTCAAGCATATCCTGCTTGACTGTGTTGAATTCTCCATCACAAGGGATAAATATTTCAATGTGAAAACACTTCATGATCTTTTTAGCACAGTTAATTGTCCTTTAATCATTGTTTTTTTAAAAGAAATAGATTTTCTTGTTGAATTTTGATTAATATGTTCTGTATATAGTTGTATTTTAATGCTTGGTAGTTTATGTTAGTAACTTTGATTGTTTGTGGCTGTACCCTCGAAGGGGGTTGAAGTAGTGTAAAATTATTGTCCCCCGGAGAAGGTACGTAAGTCCCGATACTTTCATTGTCAGTTTAAATTTACCAATAGTTTTTAATCGTAGTATATTTGTTATTTTAATGTATGGCTAGCATTGTCCAAATTGCTAATGGCTGAAGGGATGGTGTAAATCCAGCTACGGTCCATGCAGGAAGCTGAGGTACTGTAAGTCCCCATGGTCCCTAGTGTGGTGATCTACCTTCAGTTGTTGGCAATCTATAGCCCAATTTTACATTGTGATGTCCAAATTGGTTTTTATTGTTCTATTATTTTTTAGATTTCGACGCTAGGTTTATATTCTCAATGTGATAATCTAGTCATTTTACTGTCCTTCGTTGACAGGTTTTTACTATATGCACGTCTTCATTTCAATATGTAACATGTTCACGTCACAATATGGCTGCAATATTGCCGATGTGACGTTAAATATTAACTCACTCACTCACTCACTCTCTCAAGAAACACACATTACTCACTGTTGTTGAGTCGGGTCACACCGCCGCAGCTGAGATCCCAGTGTTGCACTTGACAGTTGAATACCAGCCTTACCCCACCCAAGTGTGTTTCAGTGACATTGAATGTTATTGGTGAAAGACCCTGGTCACCAGCATGTAGTAATTGCGAGACATCACCTGTCTGCAGTGTGAAGTTTGAATCTGCTGAACAGTAGGAGCCTTGAATATCGTAATACGCAGTAATGTCCACGGTCAGTGACACTTCCTCGTGCAGGGTTAGAATATCTGTGTCTTTGTCACTGGTGATGTTGCATTCTGTTTTCTTGGGGGCTGTTAAATGAAAAGGGCTAAACTAAGAAGCCAGGGTAGTATAATATTGGCGTAAAGTATATGTTGCTATAATGATGTAAACATTAAATCAAATATTATGGAAATTTACAACCCATCAATCAAAATATTAGTCTCACTTAGAGCTCTCTCTAAGATACACGATTGAAACATGTAGGTGAAGATCCGAGTTGTGTTATTATTTCGGAAACTACTTCTTATATAGTATTTTTTATAAATACCATTTTGAATATGACAGGTACTGAAGATGTGACGCTCGCTAGGAACAAAAGTAACAGTACACCTAAAGCTCATTCTCCAAAAATCACGTCATTGTGAAGCGTCTGACGTCGTTAAAGCCGTCGATAGAGATAATCCCACAGATGTTTGATTGGGTTTAAAATCTGTGGATACAGAGAATCATAGAAGCACTGTTATATTCTGACTGGTGAAGAAGTTCATTGTGATGCGTACTGTATGGGGTGTGGCGTTATCCGGCTGAAGATTTTTTATCTGGGGGTCGAAAACTCGAATTTCATTTCTGTAATGAATAGCGGTGAGATTCCCCTCTATATGGACTTAGTCAGTTCGTGGGTTATAAGAAATGTTCGCCCACATCGATGCACTTCTCCATCCAAACCTGTCAGCCTACGTATTTATGATTATTGTCTTTACCAAGTGATGTGTTTTGGTGACTGATTACTTATTTATACATGTAATCAATATAATTTGTTGTCATAATATTTTTATAGTTTGACTTGGATTAAAGTGCGTTGAAAAATTACCATCTACCCGTGCGTTTCCTTTTTGAGAGAGTATACTACTGAAACCTTTCAGTTACTGATTCTTTCAATAAGTCTCCCCAAATCAGTACAAGAAGGTACAAACTTTGTAAGCTTTATTGTTAATCTCTACTTCTATAGTCCACATGATCTGGGAATATAAGCTATGAGCTATTGGCTAGGAAAATATGCGACTGTGATTCCAGATAGAATACATAAAAAATTCATTACCGAAAGCAGAAAGCTCATCCTGAGCAATAACGCTCTTCATTTTGATGGTTCCCATTACAAACAAGTAAAAGGTACTGCACAAATATGGCTCCTTCCTATTCATCGGGCTACATTGGACAGACGGGAGATTCCCGGCGTTCAGGAGTGAGACTTTATATCTCAGTGACGTCATAGTTTAGCAATATCGTTACACACAAAGTGTGGTCTCTAAAGTTACTCTTATGATGATCACATCAACAGTGTGAAACCGGTCGAATTTGATTAAATTATGTGTGTGCTAAGGATCTTCAGAGTGTATATAATTTCTCCACTAATTTGGGGAAATCAACTGCAAACTTTATTAATATGAACTGCATGAGGACGATGCATCAAATGTCTAAAACGCATGTGCAGATATCGTGCATGTAAAAGCTGCGCTTTGATGTCAAGTTGCATTGAAAAATTTCCAATTTTAACTCATTTTCATCATTTACTGAACTCATCACAGTTATCTTTTCAACATCCGGAATTTGTTTTACAATACATCTGTTCATGTTTAAACAATACCTTTAAACATAATAGAAATATTTTTCAATCTACTTTAGAACAGTTGACTGAAGTAAGAGGCTAATAAGTCTATAATTTTGATGAGTGCCATATTATTTTAAAACGATATTCTATTTTATATATCATATTTGGAAGCTACATCAACAACAGATTATATACTCTTTGTATCTGCTTCATGTGGATGCGTGAAAACTAACCGAATTTAGTCACACCAGCACACTCTATACTCCACTGACTGCTGTCACATCTAAACACCAGTGCTACTTTGCCCAGAAATGAGTCGGTCACATTTAGTGTTACTAATGAGGTGTTATCCGTGACACTTGGTACAGAGTCAGCTTCCATCAGCAGGGTAGTCACATTTCCGGTCTGGAGGGAGATGCTGTGGGCGGTGGAGCAGTAGTAGTCTCGTACGTCCACCGTGAGGGACAGATCCTGGTACTGGACAAGTGAGTTTGTGTCCTGCTTACTGGTGATGCTACACGTTGGTGTCTCTGTAAAGTCAGTGAGAGAGCGATGTGAGGAGAGAAGGAAGAAGAACATAGTTTGAATTAATGAAAGTTGAGAAAACAAATAAAATCTTTCATTGACATTTCTCACCGACGATGTATAGGAGATGTGCATTCAGAAGTGTTTAAACATATGCTTAGCAAACCCATGCTCCAACCTTCGCTTGTTCAGTTGCGTCGATGCAACAGACAACAGTATTTATGTTAAAAGAAAGCTAGCTTTTAGATTCTAGTTTGGGAAAGACAGGTCAGTGATTTACACAAGTAGCGTCATCAATCAAGATATGTCGGATAGTGTCGGGTACGACACAGAGTTTAACGACTGAGCTAATATTTAACGTCACATCGGCAATATCTCAGCCATATCGTGACAAGAACATTCAACAATGAAAAAGAGCATATATACATTGTAAAAACCCGTCAACGAAGGACAGTAAAATAACTAGAATATCACAATTTCAATTAAAACTAGCATGGGAAGGTAGATCACCACACTAGGAACCATGGGGACTTACAGTACCTTTGCTACCTGCATGGTCCCTAGTTGGATTTAAACCATCCCTTCAGCTGCTGGCGATTGTACGAAAATGCTTGACCGTGACTCTCTCATCACAAGGGATACAAAACGGAGGATCCTCCCCTTTCAAAAGGTACACATGAGTATATCTAGTGTGGCCAATACGACATCGTCGTAAAATAACATCTTCAAATCTGGACTGACAACCCAAGTGGGTATAACCAATGTAAGGTTTTATCTCACGTAATTTATTTATACCCACTTGGTACCCACTTCTTCTGCATCAGATCACGGATATAAGATCTAATGGTGGCTTTGTAATCACTATAAGGAACAAGAAGTGGTGTCACAGATTTGTTGAGTGCTACTTTAGCAGCAACTTCAGCCAGTGTGTTACCATTTTTTAAATTATGTTAATGTTAGGTCAACTTGTGGCCTAACCAATTGCCAAGGAGGAGAAGAAAGAAGACGGGAAGGCGATATACTTTCCAACTCAATACCGGCAGAAGAAATAAATGGTTTAATTCTGAGCCCAAGAGGTGGAACAAGAGAAGACTTTTTGTTATACAAATCCTCATAAAGGGGATTGAACACACAGTTATAGGCTGGGTTAGATTCATTAGAATATAATTTAGTAATGTATTGTAAATACACTTTTATACGACGTTGATTAAGAGATGGTTCATCGGCCTCAACGAAGAGACTATCAATAGGTGAAGTTCTGAAAGACCCAAGACAAAGTCTTAAGCCTTGATGGTGGACAGAATCAAGGAGTTTAAGGTTGCTTTTGCAGGCTCCACCATATACGATGGAGCCATAATCGAGTTTCGAACGTACGAGTGATCGATATAGGTGTAAGAGGGTTGCTTGATCCCCTCCCCACTTTGAGTTGGAAACAACTTTCAACAAGTCAAGAGCCTTCAGGCAGAAATGAGGCAGGAATGTTAAATGGGAGTCAAAGATTAGGCCCAAGAAATTGGCCTCCTTTACAACTTTGATTGGAGTGCCATCTAGAGATAGTTCAGGGTCCTTATGTGGTTTATATTTTCTGCAAAAATGTATACAATTAGTTTTGGATTTAGAAAATTTAAAGCCGTTTTCAAGACACAATTTATTTATTTTGTTTAAACAAAACTGCATTTGCCGTTCAATAGTATGCATATTTTTACCACGACAAGAAATATTAAAATCGTCCACAAATAACGATCCCTCAATTGAATCGTTTAAACATTTGACAAACGATTTATCTTTATACTAAAAAGTGTGACAGACAAAATACTGCCTTGTGGAACACCCTGATCCTGATTGTAATGATCAGACAGGGTAGAACCCACTCGAACTTGAAACTGTCTGTTATTTAAAAAGTTGGCAATAAATTGAGGCAAACGACCTCGCAAGCCGAAGTCATGTAAGTCTCTTAAAATACCATATTTCCAGGTTGTGTCATATGCTTTTTCGAGATCAAAAAAAATAGACACAGCATGTTGTTTATTAATTAGTGCATTTTCAACAAATGATTCTAAACGCACTAAGTGATCGACAGTACTTCTATTTTTACGGAAACCACACTGTATATCAGTTATAAGGTTATTTGTTTCCGAGTACTAAACAAGTCGATTATTTATCATGCGTTCCATGGTCTTGCAAACACAGCTAGTTAACGAAATCGGCCGATAATTGGATGGATCAGTATGATCACGTCCAGGTTTAGGTACTGGTACTACTATAGCGTCAGGCAATGATGAAGGAAAGTTACCTGATGTCCAAATATCATCAAAAATATTTAGGAGAGTTTCCAGACAGGATTCTGGTAAATGTTTCAGGAGTTGATAATGTATGTTATCAGCTCCTGTAGCAGTGTCATGAGCTTGATCAAGAGCAGTATGGAGTTCATGAATAGAAAACGTTTCAATATAATCTTCCCCATTATCAGAATTGAAATTAATGGTTTTCTTTTCTTCTTGTTTTTGACATTGCTGGAATTGTGGTACATAATTAGAAGAGGAAGAGTGTTTAGCAAGGGTTTCACCTAGTTTATTAGCAATATCTGATTTATCAGTAAGCAATTGATCTCCATGTTTAAGATGATGGACAGTAGATTTAGTACCTTTACCTTTGATTTTCTGGACCATGTTCCATACCTTGGACATGGGTGTCCGAGAATTTATTTTGGATGCATAATTTTGCCAAGATTAGCGTTTGTTTTGTTAAAAGTACGTCGTGCTTTAGCATTTAAAGGCACCCGTGGCGAGCCACCTCCTCGTGGTGGGTGCTGGATAACGCTAAGAGCTCGCCAACACCCCCCTAGTGGACCCGGGGGAATATTTGGTCCACCAGCCTGTTGGCCGTGGGTTGCGCCCCTGTGTCGGTGGAGGACGGGATCCAGGTGGTTGAGGGTACCAGGGGCCTGTGACCGTGTTCCTAATGCCCAACACACCACTTCGGCCCTTACTTCACCTAGACGGGTGGTAGAATCGGCCCGATTCTATGAATCGTCTGGGCACGCCGTGCCCTGAGCGTGGACGCATTTAACTTTGTTACCATTGACTATTACGTTATTTCTTGATCTGTTCTAATATACACTATCATGTTAGAACTAATTCTGCCTAAAGTCCTATGCCAGAAGGCGGTGGCTTATGGGCCAATCTGGCATTATTGACCTCCAGGTTCTCTTTGTCTTCGGGTAAATGTCTAGGGCAGAACCAGCCTTTCTTTTACTCTTGTTTGACTATGGCAGCTACCTGTGTCTCTTTTGCTGGAGTATAGCATCCCCGTAACCCTAGTGTTTGTAGTCGGCTTCCATTTCAGCACTGTCCTTGTTGACACTCCATGGTGGGTGAGGAGCGGGGATGTTGAACGATTTTCCTTATCATGGCAACCTTACCCACCACTGGTTCTAGATCGAAAAATAAAAGAAGACATTTAGATACAGATAACATTTCTTCTGAAGATGAAAGTGCCTCTCAAAGTAATATCGACTCACGGCCACGGTTTCTGGTGGTTAATGGAGTTGATGGAGCACCTCTCAAGGTTAACCCTTTTGTTGTGTCCAAGGCTGTTGAAGGGATTTGTGGAGATGTCAAGAATGTAACGCGTCTCAGAAATGGGTCTCTGCTTGTCGAATGTTCACGGCGTCAACAGTCAATTAATCTCCTCAAAGCTGATCATTTTGGGACTACTGAAATCACAGTCACTGTTCACAAATATCTAAATTCATGTAGGGGTGTCATCCGTGATCGTGCCAGATGTCTTTCTGATATGTCCGAGGATGAGATAGCATCAGAGCTCAAATCTCAAGGAGTCACGTCTGTGAAAAGATTCACCAGGAAAGATCAGGACAGAACTGTTCCAACGACCACTTATCTTCTCACGTTTGCACTTCCCACAGTACCATCATCAATTAAGACTGGTTGTTTCAACATCGGAGTCGATGTATACGTACCAAATCCACTCCGATGTTATAATTGTCAGAAGTTTGGGCATGGGGCCAGGTCGTGTACTAAGTCCCGAACTTGCTCCCGTTGCAGTAAAGATCATGAAGGCACTACCTGTACAGATGCCATTAGGCGTGCTAACTGCCACGGTGAGCACTTCTCTTCATCAAAATCCTGTCCAGTCTATCAGAAACAATCACAAATACTCAGACTCAAGTATACCAATAATATTTCTTTTTCTGAAGCAGATAAACTATTGACTCAGCAAACTCCTACTCCTCCCTCCACAATCTCGTACTCTGCTGCCATTTCCTCTCCAAAATGCACTTTGGACAGAGCATGTCAGACTGACATCTGCTGGGTCACAGACAAACGATCACTGACTCCAATTGCTAAACAAGTTAACAAATCTACCACGTCTGTATCACAGACTGACATTAATAGCGAACATCAGACTGCATCTAAACCAGGGCTTGGATCTGAAACTGATACAGCAAAGGTATCACAACAAACTGTAAAACTGACAAGCAAAGAAAGGAAACAATTGAAGAAGAAAGAGTGAAGGACCCTCCAACATATAGAGGTGCCTTCCCCCTTAACATTCCCTGTAGTGGTTCATAACAGCTTTGAACCTTTAGACATGGAAGTCAGTCCATCTCCACTAATCCAACGGAGAGGATCTTCCTCAGTACCAATATCTCCAGTTCAACCTCCATGAACTGTTCTTTCAATATTCTTCAGTGGAACTGTAGAGGCCTTAGAACCAATTTCAACGACTTACAATTATTAATTCAAGATTTCAAACCAACAGCATTATGTTTGCAAGAAACCTATCTCAAATCAACGGATATAGTTGATATCAAACAGTATGATTCCTACAACTGTTTCTCACCTCCAGGAGATAAAGCTACCGGAGGATCTTCAATTTTAGTGAACCATATCATATCAACAGTCATGTTTCTCTCAAGACCCCTCTTCAGGCAGTTGCAGTCCGTGTAACTCTACATATTGTTGTTACCTTGTGTTCCTTATATGTTCCGCCATCATCGTCTCTACAGCAATCTGATCTTCAGATGCTTTATGACCAACTCCCAAAACCTTGTATTATCATGGGAGACTTCAATGGTCATAACCCACTTTGGGGCAGTAGTAACACCAACGGGAAAGGAAAGATTCTTGAGGATTTCTTCACAAATGCTGATTTATGTATTTTTAATGATGATTCTCACACATATCTGCATCCTGCGACTGGTTCATACTCCAGTCTTGATTTATCTGTTGCTGATTCCTGTTTATACAATGAATTTGAATGGTCAGTCCACGATGATCTTTGTGGAAGTGACCATTTTCCCACTATATTTTCAGCCATAAACCCCAGTGATGCTGCACCGTCGTCTAGATGGAACTTTAACAAGGCAGATTGGTCTTTTTTCGAGACCTTATGTACAAGCAGATTAAAACCAGAATTCGTTCTCAATGTGTCTGATCCTATACAGATGTTTTCTGATGAATTAAACATGATTGCTGATGAATGTATTCCCAAGTCCTCTATGGTTCCACACGTTCGGAAGCCATGGTTTACTATTGATTGCAAACAAGCTAGAAGAGCTAGGAAAAAGGCAGAAAAATATTTCCGTCGGCATCCCACCGTCCACAACTTAAATGAGTTTAAAATTTCAAAGGGTCGTCGTACATTTAAACAAAGTAAACGACAGTCATGGCGAGATTATGTTTCTAAAATTAACTCACGAACGCCTATTTCTAAGGTATGGAATATGGTGAAGAAGATGAAAGGTAAAGGTTCCAAAAGGAGCGTGCACCATCTTAAGGAGGGTGACACTCTTTTAACGGAAAAAGCTGATATTGCTAATAAACTAGGTGAAACGTTAGCTAAACATTCCTCCTCATCCAATTATTCACCTACTTTTCAGAAATTTAAAAACCATCAAGAAAAAAAGAATATTAATTTTAATTCAGATAATGGGGAAGATTATAATGAACTATTTTCTATTCATGAGCTCAATGCTGCTCTTGGGCAAGCTCATGACACTGCTTCAGGACCCGATAATATTCATTATCAGCTCCTTAAGCATCTACCTGAATCGTGTTTAGAAACATTATTGAATATCTTTGACAGTATCTGGACATCTGGCAATTTCCCATAATCATTCTTATTCCTAAACCTGGCCGGGATCATACCGATCCATCTAATTACAGACCAATTTCTTTAACTAGCTGTGTTTGCAAGACAATGGAACGTATGGTTAATAATCGTCTAGTGTGGTACCTGGAAACCAACAACCTCATCACTGACATTCAATGTGGTTTCCGGAAAAATCGTAGTACGATCGATCATTTGGTACGTTTAGAATCTTTCATCAAACATTCCATGCTAAATAAACAACATACTGTATCAATATTTTCGATCTTGAAAAGGCATATGATACTACATGGAAGTATGGCATTTTCAAAGATCTCCATGATTTTGGTTAAAGGGGTCGTTTACCCCTTTTCATATCAATTTTCACAATTCTTAGAAGATAGACAATTTCAAGTTCGAGTGGGGTCTACCCTGTCTGATCATTACAATCAGGATCAGGGTGTCCCACAAGGCAGTATTTTGTCCGTCACATTGTTTAGTGTTAAGATCATTAGTTTGTCAAAGGTTTTAAACGATTCACTTGATGGATCTCTTTTTGTGGATGATTTTAATATTTCTTGTCGTGGAAAACACATGCGTACTATTGAACGGCAACTACAATTGTGTTTAAATAAAATTGATAAATGGTGTCTCGAAAACGGTTTTAGGTTTTCTAAATCCAAGACTAATTGTATACATTTTTGTAGAAAATATAAACCGCATAAAGATCCTGAACTGTTTCTAAGTGGATCTCCCATAAAAGTTGTCAAGGAGGCCAAATTCTTGGGATTAATTTTTGACTCACATTTAACGATTCTACCCCATATCAAATCCATCAAAACTAAATGCCTGAAGGCACTTGACCTGTTGAAAGTCGTTTCAAATTGTAAGTGGGGAGGGGATCAAGCTACCGTCCTACAACTTTATCGATCATTGATCCGTTCGAAACTTGATTACGGTTCAATTGTATATGGTGGAGCCTGTAGGAGCAACCTAACACTTTTGGATTCTGTTCACCACCAAGGTCTCAGACTTTGCCTTGGCTCCTTTCGAACATCACCTGTCGACAGCCTCTATGTCGAGGCTGATGAGCCATCTCTTACCCAACGCCGTGCCAAATTGACTTTACAGTATGTAACAAAATCATATTCTAACGAATCAAACCCTGCATATAACTGTGTATTTAATCCCTTGTATGAGGATTTGTACAGCAGGAAGTCTTCACTTGTTCCGCCTCTTGGTATCAGAGTGAAACCTTTCCTTTCTGCTGCTGACATTGAGCTAGAAAATATAGCTTCTTCTCGTTTACTTTCTTCTTTTCCTTGGCAATTGGTTAGGCCACAAGTTGATCTTACACTGACAACATCTAAAAAATCAGAGACTAATGAATCACAATATAAACAAGAATACCATCAATTAAAAAGTAAATACAATACCTATAAAGCCTCATTCACAGATGGATCCAAGGATGGTGGGGCAGTGGCTTGTGCCACAGTCATTGGGTCTAAGACAATCTCTTCCAGATTACCGGCTGACAGCTCTATTTTCACAGCAGAAGCAAACGCTCTATTAACCGCTCTTAAATATATTGAAAGACACCCCAAACATAAACAATATATAACCTATTCCGACTCCCTTTCTTGTCTTCAGGCGATTAAAATCATTTCTTGCAAACATCCACTTTTAATAGAAATAATTGAATAGTATAATGATCTTGCTACTAGCCAATACGACATTGTCTTTTGTTGGTTACCCAGCCATGTAGGAATTTCTGGGAACACAATGGCCGATCGTGCCGCCAAGGCAGCACTCAACAAATCTGTGACACCACTTCTCATTCCTTATTCTGACTACAAAGCTAGTATTAGATCTTACATCCGTGACCTTATCCAAAAGAGGTGGGACACCCAAGTAGGTATAAATAAATAAAATAAAGTACATGAAATAAAACCCTATATTGGTTACACTTACTTGGGCTGTCAGTCCAGATTTCAAGAGGTCATTTTGCGACGATGCCGTATTGGCCACACCAGATATACTCATGCATACCTGTTAAAAGGTGAAGATCCTCCGTTTTGTATCCCTTGTGATGAGAGAGTCACGGTCAAGCATATCCTGCTTGACTGTGTTGAATTCTCCATCACAAGGCAGAAATATTTCAATGTCAAAACCATCAAGGATCTTTTTAATAGTGTTAGTTCTCATTTACTTATTGCTTTTTTGAAAGAAATTGATTTCATGATTGAATTTTGATTAATAACTGTTGTAGATAGATATATTTTAATGATTGGTAGTGTAATTTAGCAACTAGTATTGTTAGTGGCTGTATCCTCAAAGGGGGTTAAAGTATCGTAAAATTATTGTCCTCCTGAGAGGATACGTAAGTCCCAAAACTTTCACAGTTTAATTTCCGCTTACCCGATTTTAAACGTAGTATATTTGTTCTTTTTAAAGTTGGCTAAACATTCGTACAATCGCCAGCGGCTGAAGGGATGGTGTAAATCCAAATAGGGTCCATGCAGGTAGCAAAGGTACTGTAAGACCCCATGGACCCTGGTATGGTGATCTACCATCAGTTGTCGGCAGTTTATAGCCTGTTTTTATATTGTATCGTCCTCTATAGTTGAATTGTTTTAACTTTCATTACTAGTTTTAAATATTTTTCTGTGATAGTCTAGTTACTTTATTGTCCTTCGTTGACAGATTTTTTTTAACCATTCTCTATTATGTATGACATGAATGGTTCTCGTCACGATATGGCTGAAATATTGCAGATGTGACGTTAAATGTGAACTCACTCAATTAGCATTTAAAATTTTAAATTTATTTAAATTATGCACCATAGGATGGCGACGGAAATAATGTTCTGCCTTTTTCCTTGCCTTCCTAGCTTGTCTGCACTCATCGTTGAACCATGGTTTTCTTATGTGTGGAACTACAGAGGAATTTGGTATACACTCATCAGCTATGGAATTCAGTTCCTCACAAAAACATTTAATAGCATCAGGAACGTCTATAAAACGTTTGGGATTAAGTTTTTCAGCACACAGTGTTTCATATAATGCCCAGTTAGCCTTTTTAAAAATCCGTCTTGATGATGGGGGAACATCAGATGGAGTTACAGCTTTTAATATAGTAGGAAAATGGTCACTTCCACACAGGTCCTCGTGGACTGACCATTCGAATTCATTTAATAGTTCTGAATTTGTCAATGACAAGTCGAGAGCAGAATAAGTCCCTGTACCAGGGTGTAAATATGTGTTGGAACCATCATTATAAATACATGTCATTGTCAGAACAAACGTCCTCCAGCAATTTACCTCTCGTGTTTGTATTTACACTACCCCAGAGTGGGTTATGCCCATTTAAATCTCCCATTATAATACAGGGCTTCGGGAGCTTATCATATAGAGCTTGAAGATCAGTTTTGGCAAAAGCCGAAGATGGTGAAATATAAAGAGAGCATAGCGTAAACGCTACATGTAAAGTAATTCTCACTGCAACAGCCTGCATATTAGTATTAAGTGAAACAGGGCTTTGAATAACGTTTTGTTTGACTAGAATGGATGATCCTCCAGTGGCCCTATCACCCGAAGGTGAAAAACAATGATATGCATTAAATTGACGAAGGTCAAATGTATCTGTTTGTTTTAGATATGTCTCCTGGAGACATAACGCTGAAGGTGTGAAATCTTGGACTAATAGCTGTAATTCATGTAAATTTGTCCTCAATCCTTTGCAGTTCCACTGTACAATATTATTGGAATAAACTTTTTTTTCTTTTGGGGGGATTTATTGGGGATCTACCCCGCACTCTTTTGGAGGGCGACAAGCTATGTGCCCTAGAATGGACGTTTTCAGAAACGTCCATGTCTTCAAGAGACCCATATTTATTGTACAATTGAATTTTATTTTGTGACCCCTTAGGAGCTCTGCTACTGTGTTGTTTTGAAGCATCAGGCTTTGGCTTCGGTTTACTTTTCACCGTTTGTTGACTAGCCGATGTTGATTGAGACTTTGAATGTGACTGAGATGATGATGATTTGTGATCAGAAGTCGACTTTGAGGTACTAGGGAGTGATTCCTCAGTCTGTGATTATATAGCAGGGTACAAAAGCTGTGGAGAATCGCAATTTACCCAAGTCAAGGTAGTTTGGCAGCCTGTGGATGATTTTGTTATTTTAGAGCGTGACTCCAGTGTTGTTTTTGCTACTGCAGCATAACTTTCTGGAAGATCAGATCTTTTCACTATATTTTTGGCCTCAGAAAAAGAGATATTTTGAGTGAATTTTATTTATTTCCATTTGTTCTTTCCAAACAGGACATTGTTTCGAAAATGAGGAATGGTCGCCTGAGCAGTTGGTGCATTTTTTAAAATCACTGGTACAATCTTCTGTTGTGAGTGTCTTCTCGTCACAGTGGGCACACACAACGGACAATGTACAAGTATTTACACCATGGCCGTACTTCTGACATTTAAAACATCTGAGCGGGTTCGGAATGTACACGTCAACCTTGATGTTGCAGTAACCAGCCTTCAATGATTTTGGAGCTGTCGGAGATGAAAAGGAGAACAGTATTGGTTCGAACACTTTCATTGTTTTTACGGACTGAAAAAGGTTTGACGTCGAGCACACCTTGATCTTTCATTTCAGTCATGATATCAAGTTCTGTCATGTCAGAAAACAACCGTTCACGGTCTCTGATGATCCCTTTGCTCGTGTTTAACGTCTTATGAGCAGATACAGTGACCGGAATTCCAACAAACGATTCTATGCTCATCAAATTGACTGACTGCTGCCGTTTCCCACACTCAACCTCCAGTTCACCTGAACGTAACCGTTTAATGTTCTTAACTTTCCCGGCAATACCTTGAATACCTTTGGCAACTGCGAACGGGTTCAATTTTAGAGGCGTTTTATCAGCAGATTCGATCACAAGAAAGCGTGGCCAAAACTCAATTGATCTGGACGGTCGAAGGTCATTATCATCAACATCATTTTCAAGAGGACGTTTGTTTTGTTTTTTTTTGTGGGGATTTCATAAGCCATATTAAGGGTTGAGACTTCATCATCCGAGATCCCCACCCACCACGGAGTATCACAAGGACAATGCTAAAAACAAGCGAATCTCCAGCTTGCAGCACCAAGGATACCCGGATGATATACTCCAGCAGAAAAATTAAAAGATTAATAGTTCCACCAGATTGGCCCATGAGCCACCGCCTTCTGGCATAGGACTCTAGGCAAATTTCAGAACAACATATGTCAGAATAAAAAATGTTTTAGATAATATAGCCAAGTCCAAAGTTATAACAATTCTAAATGATATTTGTGCATTGAAAAATATAACAATACTCCATGCATAGGGCTTGGCATGACCAGCCGATTGGTCGAACCGGGCCCATTCGACCACCCGTCTAGGCGAAGTCAGGGCCAAAGTGGTGTATTGAGCAACAGGAACACGATTGCAGGCCTCTATTGCCCTCAACCACCAGGATCCCCTCCTCCGCCGACACAGGGCCGCAACCCACGGCAAACGGGTTGGTGGACCAAATATCCCCCCCCCCCCCCCGGATCCACTACGGGGGTGTTGGCGAGCTCTTGGCGTTACCCAGCACCCACCACGAGGAGGTTTAACGAATCGGTTCGGTTGGTCGTCTGTTGAGACAAGAAAATATACTCTGTCAAAAAAGAAACGCACAGGTGATAATAGTACTTCAAATTCACTGCATTGTATTGTTAAATCAAACCTAGGTAATGTCCATGAAAAATCGCTTACACACATCTTTTCACGAAATAGTGATGTTTGAAATGAATATGATTCATGAGATGTGCACATGCAAATTAAACCTTTTGCGCTAAGCACGTGAAAAGTGCTGTATTTATGCACCAGAATGTAGGATATATAAGGAAGGCAGTGAACACTTTTCAGTTAGCGTGCAACGACATTCAGCGACGAATTGAAAATGCCAAGATTAAGTGCAGCTGACAGGAACATCGCTATCGGACATCTAGAAACTGGCGGATCACAGTCATCTATGGCAAGGAACTTTAACGTTCATCATACAACCATTTCCCGTTTATGGAGGCGCTACAATCAGCTGGGATCGACCGGCGACCGACCTCGGAGTAGTAGACCACGCGTTACCAACTTTAGAATGATACCCTCGCTTTAATAAATGAAAGTAGAGTAAACAAATTAAATCTTTCATTGATATGTCTCACAGAAGTATATGAACTGTGCATGCACCGAAGTATTTACACATGGGCTCAGCAAAACCCTTGCTACAACCTTCGTTTGTGTCTTGAACGCCACAGGCAACAACATTTGTGTTTAAAAAAATTTAAATTCTAGTTTAGGACAGATAGATCAGTGATTTACACAAGTAGCGTCATCAATCAAGACATATTCGGATAGTATCGAGTACGTCTAGTTTAACGAATCAGTGCTGTTGATTGTCTTCTAAGACAAGAATGTATGTTGCCGAGAACTTACCGTGTGCATGTATGTTTTAAACCCTAACGTTCATGCAGTTGAGTTCATTTCGTCAACACAGTGGTGCGACAAGAAGACTGATCACTCTGAGGTACTCACGTGGGTAGATAAGGGAGCATGCTGCATGATCAGCTTGGGACTAGGGACTAGTCCTATAAGGAGGGCAGCCTGAGGAACACTCGTGCATGGACAAGAGAGGCCTACGAGGAATGTTCTCGTTCATTCCACTCAGCGCCGGTGCAAGAGGGAGCATATCGGTTAGAATTTTCATTCATTTCGAATTCAGGGAAAATGTATACCAAACAATCGCAGGAATAAATTTATGTGATGACCTGCTCCTTTTAGACTATATAGGATACAAGTTAGGTTTAAGAAATCATGACAATGTTATTTTTTTTTAAAGCTGTCGTGTTGTCAAATTGTCATTTGCTATCTTACCATTTGCTTCTTTAACAAGGGGAAACATGACCGTATGGTTATTGCGCCACACCACTGCACCAAGAGCCATCATGAGATAAAAGAGGAAATACAAGCATTGATTCGACAAGTATAGAACAATTCAGTTCCTGCGCGTATGCGCCACTGGTGAATTGGCTACAATGGGACGTACGTAATACATCACACAATGCAATTGTTGTGCATCACAACAGATCGTGCTACATTATTGATGGGGGATAATACAACAATGAGACACTACCGATCGAAACAATCTTTAATATTAACTCGTCTTGGAAGGGTATGAATTTACAATAGCTTGGAATTACGCGGAAAGTGTCAAAATGATCATACTGACCTTGAAACCGCAAACTGAATGTTATTTTACGGGTTACCTAAATATCCAATTCCACATAACCTTTCTGGTAACCAAACGCAATAAATAATCCAATACAGAATATTTCATAAATTGACACAGTGCTAACATTGATCAACAGGAGAATGACTGTGTGTTAATAATAACGTGCCTGGCCTCATAACACACAGCTCTGATTCAGCGGATGTCAGGTGCAAACATTCATGATCCATAAAAACCGTTGGCATCATTTGAACGTATACCACTTCTTTCTGAACAGTCGGAAATGTGAAATTGAAATATTGTTACGATTAAGAATTTGCCATGACAAACAATGTATGAAATCCACCGGGAACCAGCAAATCAGAAAAAGACAAGTCATGAACATTCAAATTCTGTATTACTAATAAACAAAGAGAGCAAGGTATACTAAGTCACAAGTCAATTTCACAACACTGATCTCAATTACAGTGCAAGTGAGACAAAATCTAAGGTAATGGGTCACAAGATGCAATATAGTAAACTCGCCAAAGTCTTACTGCGAGAGAGAATCAAATATGTGCAGAATGTAAACACAGCGATCGGTCTGACAGCGAGTGAGTGAGTGAGTTAATATTTAACGTCACATCGGCAATATTTCAGCCATATCGTGACGAGAACATTTAACACGGAAATGGATAATATGTATTTCATAAATAAACCTGTCAACAAAGGACAGTAAAAAAACTAGAATATCACAGTTACAATTTAACACTACAGTGGAAAGTTAAAACTAATATTACTATGTGGACAACACAATATAAAACACGTACTATATATCACCATCGACAGAAGGTAGATCACCATACTAGGGACCATGGGGACTTTATATTTGCTACACTCTAAGTTACTAATTCAAACTTCCAAGAATAAAATATTTATCTATTTACAATTCATTTAGCAAATTTAAGTCTGTGAAAAATGAAATGAGAGGTAACATTATTAAAGTTCGTGAGTTAAAAAATTTATCCCTTTTAATGAAATATTCAATACAGTCAAGCAGGACATGCTTGATTGTGATTCTTTCATCACAAGGGATACAAAACGGAGGATCTTCATCTGTTAATGAATATTCGTGAGTATACCTCGTATGGCCAATACGACATCGTCGCATAATGACCTCAAATCAAGACTGACAACCCAAGTAAGTATAACCGATATAAGGTTTTAATGCATGTAATTTATTTATACCTACCTGGGTATCCCACTTCTTCTGCATCAGACCACGGATATAAAATCTAATAACAGTTTTATAGTCTGAGTAAGGAATAAGAAGTGGAGTCACAGACTTGCTGAGTGCTGCCTTGGCCATTGTGTTACCAGAAATGCCTACATGGCTTGGTAACCAACAAAAGACGATGTCGTATTGGCCAGTAGCAAGATCATTATGCAATTCAATTATTTCTATTAAAAGTGGATGTTTACATGACAGGTTTTTAATTGCCTGAAGGCAAGAAAGAGAGTCAGAAAAGATTATATATTGTTTATGTTTAGGGTGTCTTTGAATATATTTAAGAGCTGTTAAGATGGCGTTTGCTTCTGCAGTAAAAATAGAGCTGTTATCAGGAATTCTAGAAGATATTGTTCTGGATCCAATCACAGTGGCACAAGCTACTGCACCACCGTCCTTGGACCCATCTGTAAGGTTTTGTAATTGCTATATTTACTTTTTACTTGATGATATTCTTGTTTATATTGTAATTCATTAGTTTCTGATTTTATAAACGTAGTTAATGTTAGGTCCACTTGTGGCCTAACCAACTGCCAAGGAGGAAAAGAAAAAAGTCGACAAGGAGCTAAATTTTCCGGGTCAATGCCAGCAGCAGCAATGAATGGTTTAATTCTGACTCCAAGGGACGGAACAAGGGAAGACTTTTTGTTATACAGATCCTGATAAAGGGGACGAAGGGGACGAAAGACACAATCAAATGCAGGATAATTTTGTAATGTACTGTAAAGATAGTTTTATACGGCGTTGATTTGAGAGAAAGCTCATCGGCCTCAACGTAAAGGCTGTCAACAGGAGAAGTTCTCAGGGAGCCAAGACAAAGCATGATACCTCGATGATGGACAGCTTTATGTTGCTTTTGCAGGCTCCACCATATACAATGGAGCCATAGTCAAGCTTCGAACGGACAAGTGATCTATATAAATGTAGGAGAGTCGCTTGATCACCTCCCCACTTTGAATTAGACACTTTCAATAAATCAAGTGCTTTCAGGCATTTAGTTTTTAGGGATTTGATATGTGGCAGAAACGTTAAATGTGAGTCAAAAATCAGACCTAAGAACTTGGCCTCCTTGACAACTTTGATGGGAGTGCCATTTCAAAACAGTTCTGGGTCTTTATGTGGTTTATATTTGCAGCAGAAATGTATGCAATTAGTTTTGGATTTAGAAACTTTGAAACCATTCTCAAGACACCATTTATTAATTTTGTTTACACACAACTGCAGTTGCCTCTCAATAGTATGCATATTTTTCCCACGACAAGAAATATTAAAATCATCCACAAAACGTGATCCGTCAATCGAATCATTTAAAATTTTTGATAAATTGTTGATTTTAATGCTAAATAAAGTAACAGACAAAATACTCCCTTGTGGGACACCCTAATCCTGATTATAATTGTCAGACAGGGTAGAACCCACTCGACTTTGAAATTGCCTGTCAGTTAAAAACTGTGATATAAAAAACGTAAACGACCTCTTAAACCAAAATCTTGTAGATCCTTCAAGATGCCATGCTTCCAGGTGGTATCATACGCTTTCTCAAGATCAAAGAATATTGATACCGCATGTTGTTTATTTACTATGGCATTTTTAGGAAACGATTCTAGTCGTACCAAATGATCAAGGGTACTACGATTTTTCCTGAAACCACATTGAATATTTGTTATAAGGTTACTGGTTTCAAGATACCAAGTTAATCTATTGTTGACCATTCGTTCCATGGTTTTACAGCCACAACTCGTTAAAGAGATTGGTCTGTAATTTGAAGGATCAGTATGGTCCCGGCCAGGTTTTGGAATAGGGACTACAATGGCATTACGCCAGGAAGTTGGGAAATTCCCTGAAGTCCATTTTGAATGAAAAATATGTAGCAGTGTTCCCAAACATGATTCGGGCAAATGCTTCAGGAGCTGATAGTGGATCTCATCAGCCCCTGTTGCTGTATCTTGAGCTTGCTCAAGTGCAGTATGGAGTTCATGTAATGAAGTTAAAATTCAAACTCTTATTCTCCTCTTGTTTCTGATATTCTTGAAATTCTGGACTGTAATTAAACGAAGACGAATGTTTGGCAAGAGTTTCCCCAAGCTTATTGGCAATGTCAACTGTATCTGTCAATAAACTGTCACCATCTTTCAGATGATGAAAAGTAGGTTTGGAACCTTTGCCTTTTATTCTTTGAATCATGTTCCATCCCTTTGAAATAGGTGTACGAGAATTTATTTGGGAAACACAGTTTCGCCATGAATGACACTTATTCTGTTTAAAAACACGTGTGGTGTTGCAGAGGACTTAGGAATAGTTTCATCAGCTATTTCATTTAACTTGTCCGAAAACAACTGAATAGGATCTATAACAATGTCAAAACATTCATATTTCAATTGGTCGGAACAAAGAGTCCGAAATAAAGTCCAGTTGGCCCTTCTAAAATTCCGCCTTCTTGGGGGAGGATCATCATTAGGGTTTATAGCAGAAAGTATTGTGGGAAAATGGTCACTTCCACCCAGGTCATCGTGGACTGACCATTCGAATTCGTTATAAATATCTGGTTCTGTTAGTGACAGATCAAGTGCAGATTATGTTCCTGTACCAAGATGCAAGTATGTGGCTGATCCATCAATACATATTCATAAGTTATTATTTGAAATGAAATCCTCAAGGAGTTTACCTTTATGGTTAGTTGCAGACTTTCCCCACAGAGGGTTATGGTCATTAAGATCACCCATGATGAGACAGCGCTTTGGGAGCTGATCACATAGATACTGAAGATCGGACTGCTGAATAACCGAAGAAGGAGAAATATAAAAGAACAAAGTGTAAAGGTTATCTGTAAAGTAAGACGGACAGCAACAGCCTGAAGATTGGTTTTAAGACGAACAGGGCTATGAATAACACCCTGCCTCACCAGAACAGAGGCACCTTCAGTGGCGTTATCTCCTGGGGGTGAGAATGAATGATATGAATTGAACTGACGCGATTCAGCTATCAGTACTTCTCAGGTATGTCTCTTGTAGACTAAAAGCTGATGGTTTAAAATCTTGAGATAATAACCGTAGATCGTTAAAATTGTTCCCAAGACCCCTGCAATTCCATTGTATTAAATTGGTAGTACTATTAATGGCGGCTCAACAGGGGATCGAGTACGACTTCTCCCATGTACTGGTTGTGAAGGAGTAACCTCCATATCGAGAGGTTCAAATGGATTATGATCCGTTACAGACGTAGATGGGGTAGACGGTACTTGTAAATGCTGTAGATGTTGACATAACCTGCTTTAACGGCTTTTGGTATAGTAGACAGTCCAAACGTAAACAAGTAGGTATTTGTGTTAGTCATTTTTTTCTCTCGTAAAACGCTGTACAGACGTCACTCCTTGATGTTTCAGTTCTGTAACAATGTCTTCCTCCGACATATAATCCAGACAACGAGATCTGTGTTGGACAATGCCTTTGCAAGTATTCAATGATCTGTGTGTAGAGACAACAACTGGAGTGTTAGCGAATTGTTTTAATCCTAACAGGTTGATAGACTGTCACCTTCGGGCACATTCAATAAGGAGTGAACCAGAACGAAGCCTTGTTACGTTTGTCACCTCATTACAGACACCTTTGATGCCCTTAGAAATGGCAAAGGGATTCAGTTTCAATGGACTTCCATCTGTTGCTTCAAAGACCAAGACTCATGGCCAAGTATCCACTTCTGCGGAAGACACTTCATCATCAGATGATGTTGAAAGATGTCTACGTATATTTTTCTTTTCTTTCCACTCACCATCGAGTGTCAACAAGGACGATCCTACAGTGGAAAACAAACTGCACGATCAGAGCTACAGAGATGTTAAACTCCAGAGATACAGACGTATTTAGCTAAGATGTCTAAAAGACGAAATGTCAGGCTGGTCCGGCCCATGCCATTCCCCTTAAGAAGCTCAGAATTTAGAGGTCAGTATCTCCAGATTGGCCCATGAGCCACCGCCTTCTGGCATCAGACTCTAGGCAAACATATATAACATGAATTTAGAATGTGAACTTTCATTATCAAGGATTCAGGTGTTGGCGGATTGTTGGCAATGATGTAAATCCAGAGAATGTCCGTGTTGCAACACGGCAATCAGCCTTTATATATATATATATATTCAGTCATTTCCTGAAAGTTGGGACACCTACGGCCATCGACAAAACCATAGAATGCCCTCAAAAAAGTCTCCCGGAAGTAAACTAACAGGAAGTCAAGGACAAGCCTGCTGCGAGAATCCTAAAAATGCGGATCATCTTTTATACGAAATGTGACCCATCATAACTATTACCTAATTAATAACAAAATATACAGAAAATACACACTCGTAACACTCTCCCTCTTCAGGAAAAGAACGTTTCGCAGAATCCTACGAAGCGGAATTGCTTCAGGAAATCTGGTAGAGGCACACATGATTGTGAGTAAATACTGATTACCAGATTTAGTCTTAGGTACTGAACCCAACACAATCAATAATAACTCTACGGAAAGGTTCCTCAAAAGCCGGTATGGGTTTTAAGGGAGCAGAAGGAATTTTCTGATGTTTTTTTTCCTACACTTTGGCATGCATGACAGGTCTTACAAAATTCAGCCACATCGTGTCTCAAACTTCTCCAAAAGAAATGTGCCAAACTTTTCTCACAAGTTTTGTTTACACCCAAATGACCTGCCATGGGACTTTCATGTGATAATGAAAGTACGTGTTTTCGAAATAATTTTGGTATCACAATTTGATGGCACAATCTATTCATCCTCCGAAGAACACCATCCTTGTAGTAGTAACAAACTGGAACCTTGCTAACCTCCTCAAAAGAAACAGCCTTCTCAGCCAACGTCTGCACCTCAACATCCTCACGCTGAGCACTAATAAACTGCTCTCTGGAAAGAATGTGTTCACCACCTGACAAACTATCTGACTTATCAAGAAGTCCTGACGAGCTACTACTCTTTGAAGTCATCTGTCTCCACCTCACACAAGGAATGATCCATGAATGTACCTGACAAATCATAAATGGTATCATTCTCCAAAGAAGTCTTGGAAGAAATGCCTTTCGACATTGAACGAGTCACTGCACAAGGAAAGAAACCTGAGATTTCATCCTCCAACTTTTCAATACTAACTGAACTCTCTGGCAAAACAGTGACAATTGGATCAGCGCCAACTTTTGACCCCATAAGATCATTACCGCTCAACAAATCAACACCCGGAACTGGGAGAGAGTCAAGAACACCAACTTTCACCTCAGCTGAAATCAATTCTGAGGTCAAATTCACAAAATGGAGAGGAGCAGAAGAAATGCTACCTATACCCTGAAGCAAAACATCCGAGCTAGCTGAAGACTCATCAGAAAAAGGCAAAATATCCCTCAAAATCAGAGATTGAAGAGCTCCAGTATCCCTCTAGATAATAATGGGCTAAATGGTAGAATTATCTCCCATAAGTGACACAGAACCTTTATACACAAAATGCAAAAACACCTTCCGAACTACATAATCTGGAGACATACTCTCACAGACAAAACTCTCCTCATAACCACCTGGAAAGAAAGTCGTAGGTGCGATGGACACAAAAGCATTTGGGGAACCTGTAGCCTGATTTCTAAACTGGAGTTTGTAACATGCAGACATCAAATAACCTGGCTTCTTACAATACGCACAAACAGGATCAGAACCACTGGTAGTCTTAGGCTTAGACTGAAAAGTATGTGACTGCTTGCCACTAGAATTTGAACCTGTTCTACCACCACTGTAACCTGCATGTCCTGAAGTCTTAAGCCCTTTGGGCCAGAAAACTTAGTATTACTTACAAGAACTTAAAAGAACTCTTGTGAGTCAAACAATAATTATCTGCCAACATTGCTGCCTTATGTAAGTCATCAATCTTTTGTTCATCCAAATAAGGCTTAAGGTCAGCATGAACACTGTGCTTGGAATCTTCCATCAGCACTAACTGTCTCAAACCATCAAAATAGGTAGAATTGAAAATAGAATAGAAAATCCCTTTTGTGAGCACTTCTGAATTTCTGACGATAAGCCTCAGGTACTAACTCTTAAGCTTTCAAAAGTGTACTCTTCACAAGATCAAAATCTGAGCTTTGCTGTATTGACAAAGCTGAATAAGCATACTGAGCTTTACCCTTCAAAACAGTTTGCAATAACATAGTCCATTACTCCCTAGGCCACTGGAAATTTTCAGCAACTTTCTCAAAATGTAGAAAATACTTGTCTACCTCGTTCTCATTAAAATGTGGTACAAGCCTAGTACGCCTTGCAATGTCAAATGATGAAGAATCTCTGGGTTGAGAAGGGTTTTCAAGTTTTTTTCAGAGCAGTTTCTTTGTTGATTTGCAATTCCTTTGTCGATTTGCAATTCCTTCAATTCTAATTCCTTTGTGACTCTGTCCCTTTCCCTTCCCTTTCTCTTTCCGTGTCCTTCTCCATCTCAAACGTTTTCATTTCCATCTTTTTCAGTTCTTCTTGTTTTCTATTTTCTTGTTTTTGAATTTGTAATTGAATTTCAAGTTTCTTTATTTTCAGTTGATTTTTCAACCTTCCCCTGGCACCATTTTCAAAACATCATCTTCAAAAACTCCCTCATCAATGTAATGATTCAACACATTTTTCAAAATCTGAAACTCCAGTGAATGTCCGTGTTGCAAAACGGCAACCAGCCTTCTTATATATATTCAGTCATTACCTGAACGTTCGGACATCTACGGCCATCGCCAACGCCGTAGAATGCCCTCGAAACAATCTCCCGGAAGTAAACAAACAGGAAATCAAGGGCAGATAATTACCGGACAAGCCTGCTGCGAGAATTCTAAAAATGCGGATTATCTATTATGTAAAATGTGACCCATCATAATTATTACCTAATTAATAACAAAATATACAAAAAATACACACTCGTAACAATATACTTACTGACAACTGTAAGAATACACTTGCCGCCACCATGAAGTCCTGCAGTACATGACCATTCGCCAGCATCTGTTGTTTCTACACGAGATATATTGAGGGCTGAGAGAGTGTTATTGATGACAGACGCTGATACGTCCTGAGTGTCGCATGATCTATCTTTCAATCCACATTCAGCAGCGACATCTCCATTGGGATTAGTATACGTGTGTGCACGACCTTCCCCTCCACATATCAGCTGTCCAAAAGACCCGAGATAGTTGGAATGTGAGCAGGTGATTAACGCAGATACTGTGGAGAATATTTCAAAAGTGTGGATTAGTGATTGTTTGTCAAGCCCTTTTGTATTACTCAAGTATCGTAAATACAAAATAACATTTGCATCGATTTTCATTTAAAGGGACTCGTTAAAATGTCATTTACTGAAATGATTTCCCCAAATGTACTGAACTGACCGTAAAGTGATTGTGTCAGCAACAGGAAGGTCTTGGGCACTGCTGTGTTGGTTGTCATCCTAGGAATGGAAAATTGACACATAAAGTAGTCTAATGAACTATTAAATACGTAACATATAGACCTGTTGTAGATGATGCCGTAGTCTAAAAAAGATGTCAGCATCTAAAAAGGTTTTGGGGTACTCCTTCATTACCTGATAATGAACAAGAGCCCGATGACGGAGCATAATTTTTCTCCGGATCTGTGTATTCTTTGTGATATAGTTCGTCTTATGAGAATTATTTGTAAATGACACTCAAAGAAATGTATCCATTAAATATTGGACGTTACCACAAAATTACAAACGTTACTGTGCTAAAGAATGTCACCAACACTCTACAAACGTGTAAACCCAAACAGACAATCGCTAAAATTTGCTCAGCATTATTGTTTAGTGCACCCGCCCAAAAATGTAACAAAAGTGCAATGGATCGTCGCCAATATCATACACAGATTATCGCAATCCATAAAGAATGGAGATATGACCGTGTACATGAAGTACGTTGTGCCAAGCAAATCCACGTTGTACAAACGGCACATACGGAACTTTCCTCAGGCTACTTGAAGAGACATGGAGCACCTTGGGCTAAAGTGCACAGTTTGCTAACCCTTAGCTGGAATACAGCCAACTAAGGTTGTCGCATGCGCAAGGAGTAACAATTGCTGCAAGACAGCATTCCGAAAGTGCATCCCGTTAGTTCGAGGGTGAATTTATGCTCAAACAGTTGATGGGATCTGTATACATTTTGGATACATAAATCTTTCCAATTCATGTGGTTTCCAATGTTATATGAATATATACATTCAGAGTTCGGACGTGTGGACAGCCTTCCCGGTAAATACAATTCGGTTCATTGGCAGACCAACAATGATATTTAAGAGCACTGAAAACATTATAAGAGGAAAACAAATCCAAGTACTGTAATGGGCATAGACATAGGTACAGGAAATCTGATTAACTGTCCTATTGCAGAAAAATAATTCAGGAGTCCAGAAGGAATGCCTTAAGTAAGGATGGTGAAGGCAAGAATCTAACATAATCGAAACAAGGGTCTGTCGGGGGGTATTTATAACTAATAACAAAGACCACCTAACACTACATAGTAAACTTTCTACCATGTGATCATATATCAAGGAGTGAGTGAGTGAGTTAAATTTTATCGTCACATCGGCAATATTGCAGCCATATCGTGACGGGAACAAGTAAGAACGACATTGTGGAATGAAAGAATATAAGAAACTAAAACCCTGTTGACGAAGAACAGTAAAAGCACTGGTATATATCACAGATATCCATCTAAGACTAGTAAGTAGTTATAAAACAGTTTAATCATAGAGGACAATACAATATAAAAATGGACTATAGATTGCCAACAACTGAAGGTAGATCACCACACTAGGGACCATGGGGACTTACAGTACTGTTGCTACCTGCATGGTTCCTACCTGGATTTACACCATCTCCTCGGTTGTTAGCAATTTAGGCACGTCTAGCCATGCATTTAAAAGGACACATATATTACGATTAAAATAGCAGAGAGTTTGAATGCTTGTGGACTTACGTACCCTCTCAGGAGGACAATAATTTTACACTACTTGAACCCCCCTCGAGGATACAGCCACTTTGCTATCAATTTAAACCTCGAACCATAAATATTTATCTATTTACAAATCCGTTAGCAAATCCAATTCTTTTAAAAATGCAAAAATTAAACGAGAATTTATGTTACTAAAAGATCCCTCATAGTTGGTGATTTGAAATATTTATCCCTTGTGATGGAATATTCGATACAGTCAAGCAAGACATGCATGAGTGTGATTATTTCATCACAAGGGATGCACAATGGAGGATCCTTACCTTTCTATAAATATTCATGAGTATATCGACATCGCCGCATGAGTATACGACATCGCCGCATGATGACCTCTTCAAATCTTGACTGGCAACCCAAATAGGTAAAACCAATATAATTTTTTATTGCATGTAATTTATTAATACCCACTTGGGTGTCCCACTTCTTCTGCATCAGATCATGGATATAAGATCTAATGGAAGCTTTATAATCAGTGTATGGAATAAGCAGTGGTGTCACAGGTTTGTTGAGTGCTGCCTTGGTTGCAAAATCGGTCATTGCGTTACCAGAAATGCCCACGTGGCTGGGTAACCAACAAAAGACGATGTCGTATTGGCCAGTAGCAAGATCATTATGCAATTCAATAATTTCAATTAAAAGTGGATGTTTGCAACAAATATTTTGAAGAGCCTTAAGGCAAGAAAGAAAATCTGAATAGATTATATACTGTTTATGTTTATAGTGTCTTTTAATATACTTAAGGGCCACTGAGATGGCGTTAGCTTCAGCAGTAAAAATAGAGCTGTTATATGGCAGTCTAGACCTTGGACCCATCTGTAAATATGGATTTATGTGCCTTACATTTAGTATGTAATTGATTACATTCTTGTTTATATTGTAGTTCATTAGTGTCTGATTTTTTAAATGAGGTCAATGCATATTTTTCCCACGACAAGAAATATTAAAATCATCCACAAAAAGTGAACCATGAACTGAATCATTTAAAACTTTAGCTAAGCTATTGATCTTGATACTAAATAAAGTGACTGACAAAATACTGCCTTGTGGGACACCCTGATCCTGATGGTAATGATCAGATAGGGTAGAATCCACTCGGACTTGAAACTGCCTGTCAGTTAAAAAGTGTGATATAAACTGAGGCATACGGCCCTGTAAACCAAAGTCATGTAAGTCTATTAAGATGCCGTGCTTCCAGGTGGTATCATAAGCGTTTTCTAAATCGAAAAAGATCGACACTGCATGTTGCTTGCTGATAAAGGCATTCTTGACAAATGACTCCAGTCGAACTAAATGGTCAACGGTACTGCGAGTTTTACGAAAACGACATTGGATATTTGTGATGAAATTATTAGATTCCAGGTACCAAGTTAATCTGTTATTGACCATGCGTTCCATGGTTTTGCAAACACAGCTAGTCAATGAAATGGGCCTATAATTTGATGGATCGGTATGGTCACGTCCAGGTTTGGGAATAGGTATAACTATGGCATCACGCCAGGATGGAGGAAATTTACCTGATGTCCAAATTTCATCGAAAATATTCAATAGTGTCTCTAAACAGGACTCTGGTAAGTGTTTTAGGAGCTAATAATGTATACCATCAGTTCCTGTTGCAGTATTATGGGATTGTTCAAGAGCAGTATGAAGCTCATGAATAGAAAAGATTTCGTTACAATCTTCCCCATTATCTGAATGAAAATTGAGAATTGTCTTTTCCTGCTGTTTTTGGTATGTTTGAAATTGAGGAATGTAGTTAGCTGAGGAAGAATGTTTCGCAAGTGTTTCACCCAGTTTATTTGCGATATCAGATTTATCCGTCAGCAGTTCATCTCCGCATTTGAGATGGTGTATGCTTGGTTTGCTACCCTTACCTTTAATTTTCTGGATAATGTTCCATACCTTTCACACTGGCGTTCGTGAATTTTTCTTCGAAACATAATTTCGCCACGATTGACGCTTGTTTTGCTTGAAAGTACGCCGGGTTTTTGCATTGAGTATTTTAAATTTATTTAAATTATGGAAAATTGGATGACGACGGAAATATTGCTCAGCCTTTTTGCGTGCCTTCCTAGCTTGTTTGCAGTCTGCAGTAAACCAAGGTTTACATATGTGGGGAATAATACAGGATTTCGGAATAGATTCATCAGCTATTTTGTGAAGCCTATCGGAAAAGAGCTGTATAGAGCCGGGAACATCAATGAAAACATCTGGTGTTAGCTTTTCTGCACAAAGAGTTTCATAGCGAGCCCAGTCTGCTTTAGCAAAATTCCATCTCGAAGACGGAGGAACATCAGATGGTGTAACTGACTTGAATACAGTAGGATCGCTACCACAAAGGTCATCATGAACTGACCATTCGAATTCATTTAGTAAATTGGAATCAACAGCTGATAGGTCCAAGCAGGAATACGAGCCAGTTCCAGGGTGTAGATAGGTTTTAGTACCATCGTTAAAAAGGCATAAATTGTTATTTGAGAAGAAACCTTCAAGTAATTTTCCTTTTCCATTAGTGTCATTACCGCCCCAAAGTGGGTTATGACCGTTCAAATCATCCATTATTACACAGGGATTGGGAAGTTGGTCATAAAGAGCCTGAAGATCAGACTGGTGAAGAGAATAGGACTGTGGGATATACAAAGAACACAAGGTGAAAACAATATTATGAGTCAAACGTACTGAAACAGCTTGGAGAGGGGCGTTTAGAGCAACTGGACTGTGAATTACTTCCACAATCAGAAATCGTGGCCATGACTCTACATTTAAGACCAAGCTTTCATCGTCAGAAGACGAAATAGTATCTATATCAATATGCCGTCTCTTAGGTGTGTACCGAAAACCAGTGATTTGAGGGGAAGCCATGTTGAAAGGTAAAACATTCGACATCCCTGCTCCCCACCCGCCATCGAGTGTCAACGAGGACAGTGCTGTAGTGGAACCCAACGACAAACACTAGGGCTACAAGGATGTTATACTCATGCAATATGAACACAGGTAGCAAATATTGCCAAACAAAATAAAAGTCAGTTTGGTTCAGACCCTACATTTATTTGATGACAATTTGAACCTGGAGGTCAATAGTGCCAGATTGGCCCATGAGCCACCGCCTTCTGGCATAAGACTCTAGGCAGTTCAATAAATAAATAGTGTATATATTTGACATAGAAACGGCCAATGAGTGAGTGAGTGAGTTCATATTTAACGTCACATCGGCAATATCTCAGCCATATCGTGACGAGAACATTCAACAATGAAAAAGATCATATATACATTATAAAAACCTGTCAACAAAGGACAGTAGAATATCACAGAAATGAATGTAAAACTAGTAACTACACCTAAAATAATTTATCTATAGAGGACAATACAATATAACAATGGGTTATAGATTGCTCACAACTGAAGGTAGATCACCATACTAGGGACCATGGGGACTTACAACACTTTTGCTACCTGCATGGACCCTAGCTGGATTTACACCATACCCTCAGCCGTCAGCAATTTGGGAAATCTAGCCATGCAAATAAAAAGACACTTATGCTACGATTAAAAACGTGGAAACTTTGAATTTACTTTGAATGTTTGTGGACTTACGTACCCTCTCGGGGGACAATAGTTTTACAGTACTTCAACCCTCTTTGAGGATACAGCCACTAACAAGCACAGTTATGAATTTAAACTTCCAATAATAAAATATTTATTTACAATTCAGTCAATAAATCTAATTCTTTTAAAAATGCAATGATTAAATGAGAGCTTGTGTTATTAAAAAGACCCTTCAGAGTTCGTGAATTAAAAAACTCATCCCTTGTGATGGAATACTCAACACAGTAGAAACGGCCAATACCCAATAATAGTTAAAATGTGCAAAATACAGTCACCATGCACAGGGCTTGGCGTGACCATTGATAGAATCGGGCCGATTCTACCACCCGTCTAGGTGAAGTAAGGGCGAAGTGGTGTGTTGAGCAATAGGAGCACGGTTCCAGGCTCCTGCTGCCCTCGACCACCAGACTACCGTCCTTCATCGACACGGGACGCAACCCACGGCAAACGGGTTGGTGTACCAAATATCCCCCCGGGTCCACTACGGGGGTGTCGGCGAGCTCTTGGCGTTACCCAGCACCCACCAAGAGGAGGTGGCTCGCCACGGGTGCCATACACGGGTGCCATACATCTTATGCAAAGTGCACAACTGAACCACAATTAATGACTCTTGACGTTGTTCAAATATACATTTTTACACTGTGCACAATTACAGTAGTAGAACATTTTGAAGGTAATATGAATGTACTTGTACTTCACTTATATCATATGACTAAAATTGTCCAAATAGTTACTTCATTTCTGAATTGAAGATTGTCTACGTGTTGCCAAACATATGTTTAGAAGGTCACGCTTCTATTTCATACAGGTGCTTAATCAATGCTGACTGGAGAGTTATACAATATTCACTCAGAAATGAGGATCATGATATTCGTCCATGGGTGGAGACGATATTTGACATAATATGCTTACCTGAGTCATGACTTCCAAGGAACTTGCATCCTATTTACCCTCTCCTATTACTATTCGTTTTGTGGCCATCCTCACAATTTGCCTCATATTCTGACGAGTCCCTTTTGAATACAACAGTGAAACGGTGAAATTCTCGGTTTGACTCACGTGATGTCTACTCAGAGTCCCCAATTGACGAGAGACATTCAACTGCTTCCCTGTTCAAGTCATGCTCACATCTGAGTTGCCACAAACATGAATTTTATAATGGCCCAAGGGAGGTAACTCTTCAGAATAAAGCATGCTACAGAAATACAGCAACTTTTAAATTTTTTTGAAGGGGTACCGGATTCTAAAGTACAGAATACAATCAACTGAATCAATCAGTAATGCTCATGATTTGTCTCACGTATCAATACAATTTTATGCCTTGCACGAAGAGCAAATGTTGCGAGTGTGTGCACCTGCGGTCGACTCATGTGCAAAGTACACCCTTAAACTTGCCAACAAATCTTCACCTAAATGAATAGCCAGATTGGTGGATTGGACACAACAGAGAAAGATCGACTCGTTTGCAAAGTATCACTCGATGAAACGCCCAAACACAATACCGTTTCACTCCAAAACCGGCGCTACGCAATACAGTGTGGATATCTGCTCCTATAATCAATGCAGAATTTATTACTATAGCATGAGTTAGAATTTCTTCGCATAGCCTTACAAATAGTCTCTGTGGCTTGCTTGACAACACCCTTGAGAAGAAACGTTTCAATAACATTACATAATGCTTACGGATTACTTTGCCCCAAATGAAAATGGCTACTGTGGCCACGTTTGTAGCATACAGTCGTAGTGTAATGAGTGAGTGAGTTAATATTTAACGTCACATCGGCAATATTGCAGCCATATCGTGACGAGAACATACGTGACAAAAAGAATATATATCCATATTATGAAGGACCTGTCGACGAAGGACAGTAAAACCACTAGACTATCACAGTTATTATTACAACTAGTGTGGAAACTTAAAAAATAATAGTATCACTATTTGGACAGTACAATATAAAAACAGGCCATAGATCGCCAACAACAGAGGGTAGATCACCATACTAGGGGCCATGGGGACTTACAGTACCTCTGCTACCTGCATGGTCCCTAGCTGGATTTACATCATCCCTCAGCTGCTGGCAATTGTATGAAAAGTTAGCCGAAATTAAAAGAACATGAATGCTACGATTAAAATCCTGGTAGACTTAAATTTACTGTGAATGTTTGTGGACTTACGTACCCTCTCAGGAGGACAATAATTTTACAATACTTCAACCCCCTTTGAGGGTACTGCCACCAACGATTCAAGTTACTAATTCAAACTACCAATCATTAAAATGCATCTATTTACACAACATAATTTTCAAAATTCCACCAAAAAATCAATTTCTTTTAAAAAACCAATGATTAAATGACAACTAACAGTGCTAAAAAGGTCCTTGATAGTTTTGACATTGAAAAATTTATCCCTTGTGATGGAGAATTCAACACAGTCAAGCAGAATATGCTTGACCGTGACTCTCTCATCACAAGGGATACAAAACGGAGGATCCTCACCTTTTAAAAGGTATACATGAGTGTATCTTGTATGGCCAATACGACATCGTCGCAAAATGACTTCTTCAAATCTGGACTGACAACCCAAGTATGTATAACCAATGTAGGGTTTTATTTCATGTAGTTTATTTATACCTACTTGGGTGTCCCACTTCTTCTGCATCAGATCACGAGTGTAAGCTCTAATGGTAGCTTTGTAGTCAGAATAAGGAATAAGAAGTGGTGTCACAGATTTGTTGAGTGCTGCCTTAGCAGCAAGATCGGCCATTGCGTTACCGGAAATGCCTACGTGGCTGGGTAACCAACAGAAGACGATGTCGTATTGGCCAGTAGCAAGATCATTATATAATTCAATAATTTCTATTAAAAGTGGATGTTTACAAGAAAGATTTTTAATAGCCTGAAGGCAAGAAAGAGAGTCGGAATAGATTATATATTGTTTATGTTTATGGCGTCTTTGAATATATTTAAGAGCTGTTAATATGGCGTTAGCCTCAGCGGTAAAAATAGAACTGTTGTCTGGTAATCTAGAAGATATTGTTCTGGATCCAATGACAGTGGCACAAGCTACTGCGCCACCGTCCTTGGACCCATCTGTAAATAAGGATTTATAACTGCTATATTTATGTTTCAATTCATTATATTCTTGTTTATATTGTAATTCATTGGTTTCTGATTTTTTAAATGTGGTCAGTGTTAGGTCCACTTGGGACCTAACCAACTGCCAAGGAGGAGAAGAGAGAAGACGGGAAGGAGCTATATTTTCCAGCTCATTGCCGGCAGCAGCAAAAAATGGTTTAATTCTGTGTCCTAGAGGTGGAACAACAGAAGATTTTTTATTGTATACATCCTCGTAAAGGGGATTGAAAACACAGTTATAGGCAGGGTTAGATTCATTAGAGTATAATTTAGTAATGTATTGTAAAGCTAACTTAATACGTCGCTGCTCAAGAGATGGTTCATCAGCCTCAACGTAGAGACTGTCAATAGGTGAAGTTCTGAAGGAACCAAGACAAAGTCTTAGACCTTGGTGATGGACAGAATCTAATAGTTTCAGGTTGCTTTTACAGGCTCCACCATATACGATTGAGCCATAATCAAGTTTTGAGCGGATGAGTGATCTATACAAGTGAAGGAGGGTAGTCTGATCCCCTCCCCACTTTGAATTAGAAACAACCTTTAATAAATCGAGTGCCTTCAAGCATTTGGTTTTAAGGGATTTAATATGTGGCAAAAAGGTCAAATGTGAATCAAAAACAAGTCCCAAGAACTTGGCCTCCTTTACAACTTTGATGGGAGTGCCATCTAGAGATAGTTCAGGGTCCTTATGTGGTTTATATTTTCTGCAAAAATGTATACAACTTGTTTTGGATTTAGAAAATTTAAAGCCGTTTTCAAGACACCATTTATTTATTTTGTTTAAACAAAGCTGCAGTTGCCGTTCAATGGTATGCATATTTTTACCACGACAAGAAATATTAAAATCATCCACAAATAACGATCCATCAATTGAATCGTTTAAAACTTTTGATAAACTATTTATCTTGATGCTAAAAAGTGTGACAGACAGAATACTGCCTTGTGGAACACCCTGATCCTGATTGTAATGATCAGACAGGGTAGAACCCACTCGAACTTGAAACTGTCTGTCATTTAAAAAGTTGGCTATAAATTGAGGTAAACGACCTCGCAAGCCGAAGTCATGTAAGTCTCGTAAAATACCATATTTCCAGGTTGTGTCATATGCTTTTTCGAGATCAAAAAAGATAGACACAGCATGTTGTTTATTAATTACTGCGTTTTTAACAAATGATTCTAAACGCACTAAGTGATCGACAGTACTTCTGTTTTTCCGGAAACCACACTGTATATCAGTTATAAGGTTATTTGTTTCCAAGTACCAAACAAGTCGATTATTTATCATGCGTTCCATGGTCTTGCAAACACAGCTAGTTAAAGAAATCGGACGATAATTAGATGGATCCGTATGATCACGTCCAGGTTTAGGTATTGGCACTACTATAGCGTCACGCCATGAAGAAGGAAATTTACCTGAAGTCCAAATATCATCAAAAATATATAAGAGCGTCTCTAAACAGGATTCCGGTAAGTGCTTCAGGAGTTGATAATGTATGTTATCAGCTCCTGTAGCAGTGTCATGAGCTTGATCAAGAGCAGTATGGAGTTCATGAATAGAAAATGTTTCATTATAATCTTCCCCATTATCTAAATTGAAAGTAATAGTTTTCTTTTCTTGTTGCTTCTGATATTGCTGGAATTTTGGTACATAATTAGAAGAGGAAGAATGTTTTGCGAGGGTTTCACCTAGTTTATTAGCAATATCTGATTTATCAGTAAGTAATTGATATCCATGTTTAAGATGATGGACAGTAGATTTAGTACCCTTACCTTTAATTTTCTGGACCATGTTCCATACCTTGGACATGGGTGTCCGAGAATTTATTTTGGATACATAATTTTGCCAAGATTGGCGTTTGTTCTGTTTAAAAGTACGCCGTGCTTTAGCATTTAAAATTTTAAATTTATTTAAATTATGTACCATAGGATGGCGACGGAAATAATGTTCTGCTTTTTTCCTTGCCTTCCTAGCTTGTTTGCAGTCATCGCTGAACCATGGTTTTCGAATATGTGGAGCTGCAGAGGACTTTGGTATACACTCATCAGCTATGGAATTCAGTTCCTCAGAAAAACATTGAATAGCATCAGGAGCGTCAATAAAACGTTCGGGTTGAAGTTTTTCAGCACACAGTGTTTCATATAAAGTCCAGTTAGCCTTTTTAAAATTCCTCCTTGATGATGGAGGTACATCAGATGGAGTTACAGCTTTTAATATAGTAGGAAAATGGTCACTTCCACAGAGGTCATCGTGGACTGACCATTCAAATTCATTTCGTAGTTCTGAATTTGTAAGTGACAAATCGAGAGCAGAATAAGTCCCTGTCCCAGGGTGTAAATATGTGTTGGAACCATCATTATAAATGCATAAATCATTGTCAGAACAAATGTCCTCCAACAATTTACCTATAGTGTTTGTAGTTACACTACCCCAGAGTGGGTTGTGTCCATTCAGATCTCCCATTATGATACAGGGCTTCGGGAGTTGATCATACAGCACTTGAAGATCGTTTTTGTGAAACGTTGATGACGGAGAAATATAGAGAGAGCATAATGTAAATGCAACATGCAAAGTTAGTCGCACTGCGACGGCCTGAAGATCAGTAGTAAGTGAAACAGGGCTATGGATAATATTCTGTTTGACTAGGATGGAAGACCCTCCCGTGGCCCTGTCACCCGGAGGTGAAAAACAATGATATGCCTTGTAATGACGCAGGTCAAAAGTATCTGTCTGTTTTAAATAGGTCTCCTGCAGACAGAAAGCTGATGGTGTTAAATCCTGGACTAAGAGCTGCAACTCATTAAAATTAGTCCTTAGACCTCTACAATTCCACTGTAAAAGATTATTCTGATAACCTATCTTTTTGGGGGGTTTATTGGGGATCTACCCCGCACTTTTTTGGTGGGCGACAAGCTGTGAGCCCTAGAATGGACGTTTTCACACACGTCCATATCCATAAGCGATCCGTATTTATTGAATAGCTGAATTTTATTTTGTGACCCTTTCGGGGCTCTCCCACTCAGTTTCTTTGAAGAATCTTGCTGTTTACCTTTAATTTTACTGAGACTTTGCTGAGACTTTGTCGATGACAGAGAAGATGGTTCTAGATCAGGGGATGTTTCTAATTGTATTTGGGACGTACCAGTAAGTGATTCTCGTGTTTGAGTAGATGTAGCGGGTGAGAAAAGGTTTGGGGAATCCGTTTTGACCCAAGTCAAGTTTGTCTGACAGCTAGTGGATACTGTAGGTACTCTAGTTGCTGTTTCTGGCGCTCTTCTGGCAATGGAAGCATAGCTCTCTGTTTGTTCTAAGCTTAATACTTGTCTCTTTGCTTCAGCAAAGCTGATGTTTTGTGTAAACTTTAATTTATTTATTGCCATTTGCTGTTTCCAAACAGGACACTCTTTAGAATAAAACGGATGATTCCCTGAGCAGTTGGTGCATTTTGTAACAGAACTGTCACAATCCTCTGTTGTGTGTGTCTTTTCACCACAGCGAGCACACACAACGGATAATGTACAAGAATTTACACCATGTCCGAATTTTTGGCATTTGAAGCATCTGAGAGGATTCGGAATGTACGTGTCAAAATTTAGATTGCAATAGCCGGCCTTGAGTGATCTTGGAGCAGAAGGTAGGGAAAAGGAAAACAGATAAGTGTTGGTTGTGACAGTTTCATTATTTTTACGAGTTGAGAATCGTTTCACATAAAGAACACCCTGATCTTTCATTTCAGAGGCAATATCTAATTCTGACATGTCAGCGAGTAATCTATCGCGGTCCCGTACAATTCCCTTACTCGTGTTGAGCGTTTTGTGTGCCGTGATTGTGACGGGAATGCCGACATATGTCTTAGTGTTCAACAGGTTTGTTGACTGTTGCTTTTTGGTACACTGAATCAAGAGTGCACCAGAACGTAATCTTCTGATATTTTTTACGTCCCCAGCAATGCCTTGGATACCCTTCGACACAGCAAAAGGGTTTAATTTCAAGGGTGTTCTATCTTCAGTCTCAACAACTAGAAAACGTGGCCAGTATTCAGTAGGATTGGACAGTCTAAGGTCAGTATCAGTATGATCTTCAAGGAGACGTTTTGTTTTTTTGTAGGGCGTTTCATACGCCATGGTTATTGTTTTTTCATTTCATCATCCGAGCTCCCCACCCACCATGGAGTATCACAGGGACAATGCTAGAGCAAGCGGATCTCCAGCCTGCAGCACCAAGGATACTCGGATGATATACTCCAGCAGAAGAGTTACAAATAACAAATCCACCAGATTGGCCCATGAGCCACCGCCTTCTGGCTTAGGACTCTAGGCAAAGTGCAAAACATCATTGTTCAAAAGTTTAAACATCTGTTATGAACAATTTCAGCAAGACCCAATGGTTAACATGAACAAATCCAAATTGTGTGATGACAAATAAGTCTAGTCCATACACACAGGGCTTGGCGTGACCAGCCGATTGATAGAATCGGGCCGATTCTACCACCCGTCTAGGTGAAGTAAGGCCGAAGTGGTGTGTTGGGCAACAGGAACACGGTTCAGGCTCCTGCTGCCCTCAACCACCAGACTACCGTCCTCCACCGACACGGGACGCAACCCACGGCAAACAGGTTGCCCAATTCGGTTGCTTCTTGCAACCAGCAATGGGGTGCTATGGACCTAGTTGACCCGGGTCCACACGGGGCTTTGAACGGCTCTTGGCGTGACCCAGCACCCACCACGAGGAGGTAGCCGTTCACGGGTGCCCGTAGTGTAATGTGGATCACAGAGGCATCTTGCCCCCTTCACAGTCATGCGAAGTTTCCAGAAACGCGCAATTAACTACCGGAAACGCTATCCACGAAGATATCACTGGACTAAGAAAATCTAACACAAGCTGAAACTACTAACACCAATAATGGGAGACGTATAATTATTGACAGGCTTCAGCATCCGTTATGAGCAAAACGTGATGCACTCTCAGTTTTCGATTTCAAAATAAAATTACTTATCTGGTTACACCGATCCTCATAATGTGACAAAAACGTATCCAGAATAAAAGTTTATATTGTGATACAAAAACATCATCATTGGCTGACAAGAGGCATGTAAATGCTGCATGATTACAGAATGCGCAAATAAGTAATTGCGCGATTTCCGTCAAGGCAACAGAAATCCGGCAACCGACTGCAACACGCCACATCTGCTGTGTTAATGCATATGTATACCAAACGTCAACTGAAACGTTAGCCTCCTACCCTATTGAATTTCTGAAAACTATCAAATATATCTTAGACGTTATAAGTTGAACAATACAGCTTTATGCAAATCAAAAAACAATTTCAAAAACATTCATATTATGGTGACGTACACCTTTTTCAGAAGTGTTAAATTGTCCTATTTTCAGGGTAACGTTTCTTCTTGGCGTTTAGTGACTATGAATTAATACCACCATTGGATGTTGTTTCTCTCAGTGAATGCCGTGAAGTATTATTCCATACAACACTTAAACACCTGTACTTGCATGGGATTGTGACCATGTCATACGATGAAAGTGTATGTGTTCATGAATCGCTTTAATGAGACACAGTGTTCGGGAAAATGTAGTGGGTATCAGCAAGCATCGACACAGAGCAGATGCATTCATCATTCTCAGATGTGTTATACAGTAGTAACACGCTTAGTATCCATATCATATTTCCTTGTCCGGTATGAGTCAATATTGACGTGTATTTGTACACGAGATATGACATTGTTTTTTCTTCCCTTACTAAAGTCAACATGATGTGTATAGCACTCCGCAATACCAGATGTTCTTACATACATATTTATGCATGACCTTTGTTGAGACCACGAGAGAGACAACGACAAAGAGAAGAGAGAGAGAGGATGTTTGACAAAAGAGCGAGAGAGAGAGAGAGATTTAGTGGCATTAAAACTAGGGAAAAGGCGGCTTGTGTTATTCGAAAGTTATGTTATATAACTAAGCGTGACTATCGTACATAAGGAAACTCATGCAATCATTTCGATGACAAAAAACAATCATATTGGGGGAGAAAAATTTCCTGAAATATTAAGGGGTACTTTGAATGCAGCCGACACGGAAAGACAAATAGCATTAGGAACACAATATCACAGTGTTTTAACTGATGACTAAAATATGACCTTTGTGAACATGATGAGTCTGTTTATGTGTTGATTGAAGGCTAATAATTCCTAGGCAAAATCTCACGAAAGCCATTGATGTCAGGTTAGGTTTTAGTCGTTTTCCACTTTGCTTGTTATCGATAATCCATGTGTTTAATAGATGCTACATTCCGATGTAGGTGCAAAATGTTATTAAGCAAGTGACACACAACTTAATACATAAGAAGAACCTATACACAAAGTATAATTGTAGGTAGCAGCCAGTGTGCGCACCGTGCGCATAGAAACAGACCAGACCACTTCGCCCCGTTAAGATCAGTCTATATCCAAGGAGACCCGTGAAGGTCCCGGGGTAGAATAGGCCTTCAGCAACCCATGCTTGCCATAAAAGGTGACTATGCTTGTCGTAAGAGGCGACTAACGGGATCGGGTGGTCAGACTAGCTGACTTGGTTGACACATGTCATCGGTTCCCAATTGCGCAGATCGATGCTCATGTTGTTGATCACTGGATTGTCTGTTCCAGACTCGATTATTTACAGACCGTCGCCATATAGCTGGAATATTGCTAAGTGCGACGTAAAACTAAACTCACTCACTCACTCACTATATCCGAGGAAGGATTTGGTGGAATTCCTGTGGCATTGTTGCAGGATTTGGATAACGTCAGAACTGTCGATTATCCCCGGCGTGTTTCAAAGGTGAAACATCACCTAACATAAATTCAAGTTCTGTCGATACGGCTGGAGAGATGTCCATGGTTTAAATTTGTCAGCCATGAACAAGGGCCTTATTGTTTGCAATACACCACCACAAATGCTTCTTAACACACTTTTGCTCTGGTTGGGAAAAATTATTCACAAGAATATCCATGAATATACGTTAAGGTGTATCAACGTTTAATTCTGAGTATAGATTGAGCGCAATTAGTCGTAATCCTGTTAGGATACCAAAGGATGGGTTTCAAAGTGAAGTTAGAGAAGACAGGAGTTGTCTGAGGACACTTGAGAGTGAGATCAAGTTCAGCTGCAGATATAGTCTGGTTCATAATTATTGAGAATTTTTCTTCTTACTTTGAGCTATCCTAACACCTCAACTGATTCACTGATACTTAAAACTAAGTAATGGTATAAGGGAGGTAACTCATCTTGGCCTACTGAGTATAGTACAATTAGAGTTACCTCCCCTGAATTTGTAGCAGACGTCATTTTCCTCAGCACTGTCAACAATGTCTGCTGAAGATAAAAGAAGGTTGATTTTTGAGTTGTGTAATCAAGGAATTGATGATGTAAATACATTGGCAGAGAGAACAGGAACTCCTCTTTCTACTGTGTATAGGATTAGGAAGAATTTTAAAGAGGGAAAGGATTTTGGGCACCAGAAAGGAGCAGGGAGACCCAGAAAATTGGACTTCTCAGATCGCGTCCGGCTGGGAATTTTAGCGTCTAAAAAGCAAAGGGCAAGCATCTCCAACATCAGGTATGAAATGATAGAAAGGGGATTAACAGTTGTATCAAAATCTACAGTTAGAAGAAATTTGATTGATCTTGGATGGGAGAAAAAGACTGGAATTCCTTCTCCTCTCATGAAACAAGAACATAAAGACAGGCGTGTTGAGTGGTGTTTGGCACATGAAAACTTTGACTGGGAAAATGTGATTTTTACTGATGAAAGCTCAATATGGGTATATCCCAATAATGTGAAAATATGGACAAAGTCTGCGTCAGCACCGTTGTATCGACGACCTAAATACAGCCCAAAGTTTCATGTATGGGGAGGGATATCCTTATTAGGAACGACCCCACTGTGTGTGTTTGAGGGAAATCTGACAAGTCAACGCTACACTAACATATTAGATAATTTTCTGCTTCCAAGTGCACATGTGTTTTATGGAAATGACTGGATTTTGCAGCAAGATAATGATCCTAAACACACCGCAAAACATGCCAAGCAGTGGTTTCAGGAGAAAAATGTGACTGCATTACCATTTCCTGCATATAGTCCTGACTTAAATCCCATTGAGAACATTTGGGGGATGATGAAGGAATGTGTGAATCAAAAGGGGTTGACAAAAATTGAAGACATGAAGAGAGAAGTGGTCCGATACTGGGACAGCATAACTCACGAGACACTAACCTCTCTGATAGGAAGTATGCCTACCCGTCTTAGACTGTGCCGTGAAGCTCAAGGAGACTTGATAAAATATTAAATTGTTACCTACACAACATGAAAAGGTCAGTTCACTTTCACAATACATTCAATTTTATCTGATTTGTTCTCGTTTAATAATATGAAATGCTTTAGCTATTCTCAATAATTTTGAACCATACTGTATGTGTTGTTAAATATTAATATTCCAAAAAATTCTGAATCAGGCTTTGCAGATTTCTAAATACGTCTTTTACAGGAATATCGTGTTAGTATAATTAGTGCCAAAGCCTGACATATTTGTAACACCACGTGGATAATTCTTACACCTATGCAAACGATACTTAAATATGCCTCGTATGATATTATCAAGTAAGTGATCATCAACCTTTGTGTCATCATTACTCCCCACTTAGAACTCGAAACGTCTTTTACCAGTGGACTGCATGTAGTGTATGAGACACGAGAATCTGGCGCTCTCAACTACCTTGATTTTGATAATTCAGGACCCTACTGTGGTTTGCGCTTACGTGATGAATAGCATCACAGTTTGCTTTGGATTTCGCTAACTTGACGCGATTGTCGTTGGTCGATTTTAAAATTTTGTGTCTCCTTTTTATAACGTATGCATATTCTTGTACGTGGCATTGGAATTGTGATCAAAGAATGATCCAAGTGTTCACAACAGTGGGATGAAGCCCACTCGTGCTTTAAACTGTCGTTGTTTAAATACATAATCACGGAGGTATTCGGTTCCTCAGTAGTTAATGCACACCTTAGAAAATTGCATGGTCTCTCTATGTTCCATGTGCTATTTCTGTTTCGAATAGATTATTGTAATATTTTGTTTGTTGGTCTAAGGTACCTAGAGACATAGGATATAGGGCAAGTATCTAATATTAAAGATGCCTTGTAAATGGCATGTCTGTTGGCAAATGGCACACGGTATAGATCATGCACACTGTAGGTCCAAACTGGAAATTCTGTTGTGCGTGTATAATGGCAAATAAAAGTGGCAGTAGTAGGACACTTATCTTTATCAGGTATGGTTAGATACCAGCACACGGGCACTTACTGAAGTTGGCAATGTCAGATTATATACTGCTTACTTCATAAAGCGCTGCAAATTTGAATGTTAACTATTAAAAAACACCTGATTTAAAAGTGAGGCGTTGTTTTCAAAGGGAAGGTTTTATTTTCGCCGTTTTATGTAGGAAATGCTGGGTAACCACCATGTTGATAGAAGTCGGTCAAAATTTCCAAGAAAATATCAACTATATTCTAAATATAGGTATTTCAAAGCAGTCACAACGTCACAGTGCATCTACTATCATTATACAACGTATTTTGACTATTTTGAAAATACACAGTCAATATGCAGTATTTTAGGGCATGGACACAGCTCTTCCTGCTACTGGAATGTAAGAATGATATCAAGCAAAGGAGAGAAACTGAAGAGGCTCTGTGTATTGGCCGGGTAGTCAAACTAGGACTAGTCATATTGGGAATAAACCGATGTCACGACACACCTAGCAAGGGAAAGCTTAAGATATCGACTTTTCGCACGTTTAATTTTTCAGGGAAACGCTCTGAGTATATTACTCATGTGTATTTACTTCTGTATTGAATGGGATCCATACAAATACGCATGCTTCTCCAACAATATAACGTGGTCACGTGATCTCATATACATTTGTCTAACAAAGTACTGTTGTAACATACTGGAGGTTTTCACCCTTCTCTACTGCACATTATATGGTTTCAGTGTGGTCTTTGTTTTACATATAACATTGTAATTATTATTGATTTTGGTAATAAGTCTAAATCGCAATGTTTTTCAAGATGTTTGTAATGTTTTTCGTACAAAGGTGAGAATGTGTTCATATGCAAAGTCCAATTGCGGTATATGGTGTCTTCGTAGACTTTTAACGCTTCACATATTGGATATCTGTTCGTATGTTGCCAGAGGTTCGTATATGTTTGAAGGTTGGACAGCACTTCTATCCAGAGCCGTATATTCTCCTCCAGCTTCAGGATGCAGGTGATCACCACCTGAAACAGTTAGATGAAATTAGCAAAGTCTATTTGTTTCTGAAAATCTAATATTAGCACATAGACTCAAGACGAACGACTGACTGAGTTAAAATATATGGCCACATTGGCTATATTTCAGCCATATCGTGACTTGACAAGACAAATGAATGAAGTGATAAAACCAAGCTGAAATTATGTGATTCATATTTCCATCTACGATGTATTTCAGCTAGAACGAAATGGCTGATGTGAATTGTGTGGTGTACTAGAACGACGGAGCGATTGTAGAACAAAACCATTTTGGACAAAAAACCCTCAAGGCAAAACCAAATAGGAAACAAATCCCCCTAAAATAAATAAGAACCTTTGGGCAAAATCCCCAAACACTGAGATATGAACACAGAAGAGTGATATACAGCATGTGAAGTGATAATTAGATGTACTGGAAACCCTGTATGTATATAATCAGTCAATGAGGCCAGATAAAAAAACTTGTAGAAACAAGTGTGATGTGAACACTACAGTGTGATATACACCTTTATTAGTGACAATACAGCTGGCTTTTGTGATATTCCTGGAACTAGAGAGGCATACTCCTTGATACCATAACGTAAAGGTTGTCATCTGTCTGTCTGTCTCCTATACGTATTGAATTAAAAATCCAATTTTTGCTATTTTTCATTGTAAGTGTGATGCCGGCTAAATAGTTTTTTTCCTTCATTATTAATTCGATTTGGTTGTTCTACGTGTTGTTGTTTTTTGTCCTAAGGGGGTCCAAGGTTGTTGTTTTTCCCTGGGGGGATTTTGTCAACAGGGGATTTGTCTGCAGACCGATTGAACATATATATTTCTGTGACCTATCGCGTGTGATGATTCTGTTATATGATTCCAAGGTGACACCTACAATACCTGATTTGCACCCAAAATGAACACGCAGTGCATGGACGTATTGGCTATTACCAGAGGCAGATCCTTCCGAGTTGACTGCAACATTGTGCACAGGTTGCTGCTCACTTCCTCCAGAAGGGGGGGCGTACTGTTAATTCAGATACCTGTTAACCCAACAAGAAACAAACATAGAAACATTCAGCTTCCTGAGGTTGCTAATTTATGCCCATTTATGAAGTGATACCATTATATGGATAAACAGTGAGCGTCAGTTGTCATTTACAAAAAGGCAAGTAATTTATACACCCACACCTAACACCTGCACCGAAAATTGTGGTTTGCGCCAATTTTAGTGTAAGCACATGCAAGTGCAGGTTATGAATATATTCCCATGTCACATATTCAGCGTGTAATTACAAAGCAATCCTAAAGAGTCGTTATCATTCAAATTAGGATCAATATTTCTGAGGAAAGTTAGTTTCATATCTCATAGTGACATGTTAACATTAGGTATTTTGAGATATATCCTTCCTCATTAAATGTTACCGGTTTACAACATGTGACCGCTCATTCGCATGCATAGTCACACATGTGTTGTGACATACCCCACACTCTCAAAAGCATATTAGGATGGTAAGAAGAGTGACTCGTGTTCAAATCAGTTTAGGCACCCGTGGCGAGCCACCTCCTCGTGGTGGGTGCTGGGTAACGCCAAGAGCTCGCCGACACCCCCGTAGTGGACCCGGGGGGATATTTGGTCCACCAACCCGTTTGCCGTGGGTTGCGTCCAGTGTCGGTGGAGGACGGGATCCTGGTGGTTGAGGGCACTGGGGCTTTTAACTGTGTTCCATTGCCCAACACACCACTTTGGCCCTGACTTCACCTAGACGGGTGGTTGAATGGGCCCGGTTCGACCAATCGGCTGGTCATGCCAAGCTCTGTGCATGAAGTATATATATCATTGCACAAATTTTATTTGGATTTTTACTTTCGGTCTTGGCCTATTTGTTCATTCAGCTTTTCGAAATTTAAGATGCATTTTTGAAGTTCTGAACTTTTGCCTAGAGTCTTATGCCCAGAAGGCGGTGGCTCATGGGCCAATCTGGTAGATTAATTATTTCTAATTCTTCTGCTGGAGTATATCATCCGGGTATCCTTGGGGCTGTAAGCTGGAGGCCCGCTTGCTTTAGCATTGTCCTTGTGATACTCCGTGGTGGGTGGGGAGCTCGGATGATGAACCGTATTACACTAACCATGGCTTATGAAACTCCAACAAAAAAACAAAACGTCCACTTGATATTGACCCTGTTGATACTGACCATAGACCGTCTACATCGATTGAGTATTGGCCACGTTTAATTGTGATTGAGACTCCTGAGAAGACACCTTTGAAGTTGAACCCCTTTGCTGTATCCAAAGGTATTCAAGGCATTGCTGGGGACGTGAAGAACATAAGACGCTTACGTTCGGGTGCTCTGCTAGTCGAGTGCGGGAAAAAGCAGCAAGCAACAAATCTGATGAATATTAAATCTTTCGTGGGTATTCCCGTCACGGTTTCTGCACACAAAATCTTGAATACAAGTGAAGGTATCGTGAGAGATAGAGATCGATTGTTTGATGACATGTCGGAACTTGATATAGGATCTGAAATGAAGGATCAAGGTGTACTATATGTCAAGCGCTTTTCAACTCGCAGAAACAACGAAACCGTCAAAACAAATACGTATCTGTTTACTTTCTCATGTCCAAATGCTCCGAAATCAGTGAAGGCAGGCTACTGCAACATACAAGTTGATACGTACATCCCCAACCCGCTAAGGAGTTTTAAATGCCAGAAATATGGACACGGTGTAAATACTTGCACATTGTCTGTTGTGTGTGCTCACTGTGGTGAGAAGACACACACAACAGAAGATCGTGACAGCGATTATAAAAAAATGCACCAATTGCTCAGGCGACCATTCATCATTTTCTAAACAGTGTCCTATTTGGAAAGAGCAAACGGAGATCAATAAAATAAAATGTACTCAAAATATCTCTTTTTCTGAGGCCAAAAAACTGGTAAAGAGATCTGATCTTATAGAAAGTTATGCATCAGTAGCAAAAACATCATCAGCTTCTAGCTCTAAAACAACATCAACCACAGGCTGCCAAACTACCTTGAATTGGGTAAATTGCGATTCTCCACAGCATTTGTACACTGCTATATCATCACAGACTGAGGAATCACTTCCTAGTACCTCAAGGTCTTCTGATCACAAATCATCATCTCAGTCACACTCAAAGTCTCAATCGACATCTGATAGTCAACAAACGGTGAAAAGTAAACCAAAGCCGAAGCCTGATGCTTCAAAACAACAAAGTGGCAGAGCTCCTAAAGGATCACAGAACAAAATTCAATTGTTCAATAAATACGGATCTCTTGAAGACATGGACGTTTCTGAAAACGTCCATTCTAGGGCACATAGCTTGTCGCCCTCCAAAAGGGTGCGGGGTAGATCCCCAATAAATCCCCCCAAAAAGATAGTTTATTCCAATAATATTGTACAGTGGAACTGCAGAGGATTGAGGACTAATTTACATGAATTACAGCTATTAGTCCAAGATTTTACACCTTCAGCGTTATGTCTCCAAGAGACATATTTAAAACAAACAGATACATTTGACCTTCGTCAATTTAATGCGTATCATTGTTTTTCACCTCCGGGTGATAGGGCCACTGGCGGATCATCCATTCTAGTCAGACAAAACGTTATTCAAAGCCCCGTTTCACTTAATACTAATATGCAAGCTGTTGCAGTGAGAACTACGCTACGCTATGTTCCCTCTATATTTTGCCATCTTCAACGTTTGTCAAAACTGATCTTCAAGCTCTATATGACCAACTCCCGAAGCCCTGTATTATAATGGGAGTTTTAAATGGGCACAACCCACTCTAGGGTAGTGTAAATATAAATATATGGTTCCAACACATATTCACACCCTGGGACAGGGACTTATTCTGCTCTCTACTTGTCACTTACAAATTCAGAACTATTAAATGAATTCGATTGGTCAGTCCACGATGACCTCTGTGGAAGTGACCATTTTCCTACTATATTAAAAGCTGTAACTCCATCTGATGTTCAACCATCATCAAGGCGGAATTTTACAAAGGCTAACTGGGCTTTATATGAACACTGTGTGCTGAAAAAACTTAAACCCGAGCGTTTTATTGCCGTTCCTGATGCTATTAAATGTTTTTTCTGAGGAACTGAATTCCATAGCTGATGAGTGTATACCAAAGTCCTCTGCAGTTCCACATATTCGAAAACCATGGTTCAACGACGAGTGCAAACAAGCTAGGAAGGCAAGGAAAAAAGCAGAACATTATTTCCGTCGCCATCCTATGGTGCATAATTTAAATAAATTTAAAATTTTAAATGCTAAAGCATGGCGTACTTTTAAACAGAACAAACGCCAATCTTGGCAAAATTATGTATCCTAAATAAATTCTCGGACACCCATGTCCAAGGTATGGGACATGGTCCAGAAAATTAAAGGTAAGGGTACTAAATCTGCTGTCCATCATCTTAAACATGGCGATCAGTTACTTACTAATAAATCAGATATTGCGAATAAACTGTGTGAAATCCTCGCTAAACACTCTTCCTCTTCTACTTATGTACCTACAATTCAGCAGTATCAAAAACAACAAGTACTCGTTTCATCAACTCAGTACAGTGCAAGGTAATAAGAAGCAATAACCCTAATGGACGTTTTCATTTGTGCACTCTGGGAGAGAACCAATTGTGCAATCATTGCACAATGCTTTCTTTGGTATGTGCAGAGAATGTCATGTATTGAGTTCGAAGACAGTCTCATGTGGTTTAGTATATAGTGCAGTATGATAAGGGGTTAAAAATTAATGAAAAAGAAAACTCTACCAAAACAGAAAACGTGAGGTGCAGTGTACTAGTTTCCATGAAACGTTCGATTTTATTTATACAGAGTTTTCGTTTGACCCTTCACGTTAAAACATGTTAACAGATAATTGAGTCTCGAAGTAATTCAGTTATTGATTTTATTATAAGGATTTCATGGCTTCAGGCAAAAGTTGCATTACGACGCATGTAACAACCAGCATAGATCCGCTAAACCCCGCGATACCGAAAACTCTAATCCAGAATCCAAATAATATTTTAGTGACCATATTACTTTAGCTACATATTATCATGTTCGTTCCATGCCAGCCTCTCTTAATGGAAATTATTGCACATGTTCATTCATCAGACCTCCCCACATGTACATTCCCCCGTTAAATAATGTTATGCCTCGCATAATCACGTGTGTTATATCTATAACAATACATTTGACTCATTACTGGTTACTCGGCTAAAGCACGTATTAAGACACGGTCATAATACAACATCTAAAATACCAAACATCAACAATACCAACAAAAGCAAACCTACCCTAACCCAAACAAACAGAGCACGCCTGAAGGGTTTAGTGATGTCAAAGCAGACAGACTTTGATCATTACGAAGAGGTACAGCTATTCTCATAACAGACATATCAATCTACTCGAACAGGTAAAGCGCTGGATCCATTTGACTGCCACTTAAAAGGAAGGGAATCCAACATGAGGAGAAAAATCCAAACATGTTCCACTGATGATGATTTATGTACATTGCAAAACAAATACGTAAGTTTCCTACTCGGATTACATAATGACAGAATGTCATTCATTTAGTAATTTACACCTTCAACGGATATAATTCACTGGATATATTTAGTCGGGTGGGTTGGCTCACAAGTTCAACACTGATGAAGTCTTTTCGAATCTCCAGATTTATGAGGGCCATGGTCCATTCTGTTCCGGGTATAGTTGCCTTATGGACGACAGTAAACATATAGAGGTTGATAAGGGTTTCGTAAAGTGTGGAGAGAGGAGTCAGCACTACAGTACGTTACGTCTAAAGCTTCGTGCATGGACACCCATAGTAACCTTCGTCTTAATCAACTCAGTATATATACCACTAAATGTAAACCTACTACATATACTTCCAATACATACAAAGAGATGACATGCCGAGCTAAAAAACACACGTGGAGCTTTACCAAATTGCTTCATATTGCAGTATCATGTCCCATCTCTTGTGCATTTCTGCAAATATATAATAAGTTGATTTTCAAGCACAGGCAAGACAGTAATTACGAAAGAGTGATACTTATGTTAGGATGTTAGGAGCAGGTGTTTGACATCCAGATCCATTGTTCTGGAGGTTTCGTCTCTTTCTAGAATCGTTTACAGTGGAAAGTGTTAAGCAGTACTGCAGGAATCTCCCCAAAACACAATATTCAAGTATTGGTCTGCCCAGTCCGTAAGAGAAAAAGTAGACATCGCTTAATGTATATCATTGAGATACACGCTCAGCAAAACCGTCACGGCTGCCACCCCATCCTTTTAGTCGTTGAATACTACAAGCTCTAGTAATTCTTGCAGGCACTTTATAGGAACTATACTGAACCGCAAAAGAAACACAAGTCGGTTTTCAAAAATCTTACACTGCTATCTTGGGTACTCATAACCTTAATTAATTGAAAAAACAACAGACACATGATTGTTGATGAAATGGTGCATGATTTCTGATGGAAAATTCATCTCTGGTAACAAAAAAATAAGCACCCATAAACAGTAAAAATGACAAAACAGAGTCTCGTAATCAGTAACGTGTGTGACCGCCACTGCTGTCGACACAGGCAGTACAGCGACGTCTAATCGAGTCAACAAGTCTCTGGAAGAAGGCTTGTGGCAGTTGATTCCATTCCCTTGTCAACCGTGCTTCCGAATCCCTCAGGTTTTGAGGTGGACCAGCTGTGTGCATTCTTCTTCCAATTTCTTCCCGCACGTGTTCTATCGGTGCCATATCGGGGGACAGAGAGGGTCAGGGCAGCACAGGAATGCTGTTAGCTCTCAGAAAGTCCATGGAGACCCGTGCCGTGTGGGGACGAGCATTGTCTTGCTGGAAGATTTGGGGAGGACGCTGTGCTTGGAAAAGGGGTACAACGTGTTGTTGGGAACTTGATCTCTGTAAACGACAGCAGTCACACGTTGACGAAACACAGGTGGTGTTCTGTGGTGGTAGCTGAAGCCTCCCCAGACCATCAGACTTCCTCCTGCCCAGCGGTCAGCCTCCACAACGCTACGTTGGCGTCGTCTCCATACACGTACTCGGCCGTCGGCGTGAGACATGTTGAACCTGGATTCCTCAATTGTTGACACTGCAATTGTTGACGCCGCCATCGTTGATGTTGTCTGGCCCACTGCAAGCGTTGTTGGCGGTGACGCTAAAATCGGCCTTACATAAGGACGTCGACATCTGATGCCTGCTGCCCTCAGTCGACGACGAACGGTGTCTGCAGAGATGTGGTGACGTGGTCCTTGGATGGTTAAAGCCGTCTGCGTCGCTCTTTGTTGTCGGTTACGAAGGTGAGTAACCCGGATGTGGCCATCTTGAGTTGGCGTTGTTACTCTCGGCCGTCCAGATCTTGGTCGATCCTGAATATTTCCCGTCTGTTGATTCCTTGCCAAGAGCCTTGTGATTGTCGCAATGTGACATTGGAAGTGCCTGGCGACCGCAGTTGCTGTGGATCCGGCCTGCAACATCCCAATGGCGACCCCTCTTTGCTATTGAGTTAGACTTCGCATCTTTTCTCAGCTATCTCCCGTTACATTTGGTAATGTGCGATGTTTCTGAATGGCGTACCTTATAAAGGGCCCATCAAGCACGAAAAGCATATGTTTTGTGAGCAGCACGAAAATGTCATGCAAAAAGCAAAATTGCATCACTAAGGTCGCGTTTGCGCAATTTCACCAAGAAAAAACGGAAACAACATTAAAGTCATCGTGGTGACCGTGGTTTGATAATAGGTTAATATGCTTTACTGCGAGAAAAGTATTGAACTGAATGTTTGCAATAAAATGAACTTGCGTTTCTTTTACGGGTCAGTATATTTTCTTAGTTCGTAACGAAATAGCTATTCCCTAAGTATGACGCGAGTGACTCAAAACGTATACTGTTTAAACAACGTAAATTGTTTCCTTCCAAGAACGTGTCCTGTCTTGCGTGAGGACTCACTATCCACCCCCACCCCACTATACACCCTACACAGATGCATCCCCAACTCTTACGTTTGTATGTATTGCTAAGGACCATCCCACTTCAGACACTTATATCTTCTTCACTGGTGTTCACTACCATATCAGGTGTTGTGCAAGGTGCTGTGACGGACAATCACAGACTATAAAACTACAAAAGAGCAGGTCGTTCGTTCATTTTTGACCCTGATACCGGTTATCTATCCAGTTAACTGATATTACGAAAACAACTTTCGTAATTTCAACAGCTGTCCGCTACTTTGGCTGGCAATCAACGAACCTAACCACACGATTCATGACGTCACCCCTGATCACAGCATTGGGGTCTCTGGTTAGTGTGTAGTCTATACTGACAACACATGACATATATCTACACCTACATATGTACACCTGCACAATGAAGAAACAATCTGACCCATGTATATGGCCAAGTATTGGTAACCAGAATAACTGACATTATTTACATGATAAGGAATTCCCAACGTATTTCACTGTACCTACAATCTTACACGGTGTGGCTTTTCATTCCATGACTATACCTACAGAGTAATGAAACCATGTCCCTATCTAACCTCGCAATATTCCAGCAATACCACGGCGGGCGACATCAGAAATGGGCTTCTCAGATTTTGGGGAATCGAACCCTGGTCTTCGGCGTGACGAGAAAACTTATAACCACTAGGCTATCTCACCGCCCGTCAATTCAGTAGCAAAAAGATGAACTAGAGTGAAATTTAATTGAATTCCGAAACTTGAAACAGAACAAATCATACTGTTGATGCAATAAAATGATGACTTATCATACTGATGTAGTATCACTCTTTGTTGTCGTATAATCCAGCTTGTTTACAGAGGCATACAGTTCATTAACACATGCTTGATCATCTTCTGGGACAATCTTCTGTACATTGACACCTATCTCCTTTTTAGGCCTATCTGCAGATGGTGCAGATAATTCATCAGATTCATCCCTTGGTGGCCAAGGAGATGTGTGTTCACCGTTAGTGACGACATCTGCGACACTAGCATAACCTCCTGCATCGATCACATCTACCTTGTGGGATCGACCTGGACCAGATGGTAGTCGTATGGAGTTATTCACTTCCACGGCAGCATAAGCAGCACTTGTGGGTTGCCCCACAGTTATGTATGGAGGCGAACAAGATTGAACTGACGAGCGTTGTTTTATTCGATTTACCTTTCTCTTCACGACAAACACGATGACGATGGCGACGACGACGATTAGAACCAGGCTGCCAACTACAGAAGCAGAAATGATTAGCACTGAGGATGTCGCTACTTGGTCCAGTGGTTTTCTTTCTGTAACATAGGGGAAGTTTAAGCAACAGCATGATATATAATTTCAGTTAGACCCAAAAGTGATATGAGATGAAATGTGGAAAATATGATCAACACGACGAGAGCAACCCGTGGCAATGTTAAGGATTATAAACATCTGCTACACTCAGCTGTCACCCGACAACCACCCGCCGCCGCCATATGCAGAAATTGGGACACGCGACCGTGTAGTCGATCGAAAGAAGGCAAGAAATTGTGATGAGGGCAACGTATTAAATATGAATTGTTTTGGAAATTGGCAAGGACTGATATGAAACGTGACAGTGAATTGTTGTAAGTAAAGTCACGCCATGGAAATACGATTTTTTAATTAATACACGCAGCGTCGTGTCCAAGGGTTGCGAGGATAAGTTGAATCAGATTACTGTGTTACTCATGCACAATGAGTACAGTTATAGTACGTGGGCATCGTACAGTTCTGAGCCTAAAATACTTCTGGTATGTGCAAGGTAAAAATCATCGTTTGATATTGAAAATAGTTTATATCATTCACACAAAGATAATATTGACATGTAGGTTTGAATAAATAAATTATTTTTCAATATCATGCAATTACGTTCATGGTGCACAATGGACACAATGTGTGAAGCCCATCTCCGGTGCCCTCCGCCGTGATTTTGCTACACGCGACGTAAAGCTCAGACTCGCCCACTCACAATATGCCAATACACTTACACAGTAGTGTTTATTGGATAAACAATAAATTTACGTAATTATTTTTTACGGAATGACATTTTTACAAGAGGTTGTTCTATCGATAGCTCCAGTTTATTATTCATGAATGGCAAACTCAGCATTTAGATTCTGGGCATGATGTAAGGATACACTTCAGATGGAATACAATTAAGAACAAACCAAATAGTGACAGGATAATGGTAACCCATGGCAGGATATCGGTACATATAAGCATTATTGTGTTTTGGCACGGGACATATGTTTGTGATTTTAGGATCTCTCACTTAAGAAACACACATTACTCATTGTTGTTGAGTCGGGTCACAACGCCGCAGCTGAGATTCCAGTGCTGCACTTGACAGTTGAATACCAGCCTTACCCCACCCAAGTGTGTTTCAGTCACATTGAATGTTATTGGTGAAAGACCCTGGTCACCAGCATGTAGTAATTGCGAGACGTCACCTGTCTGCAGTGTGAAGTTTGAATCTTCAGAACAGTAGGAGCCCCGTATATCGTAATACGCAGTAACATCCACGGTCAATGTCACTTCCTCGTGCAGGGTTAGAGCGTCTGTGTCGTTGTCACTGGTGATGTTACATTCCGGTTTCTTTGGGGCTGATAAATGAAATGGCTAAACTAAGAAGCCACGATAGTATAATACTGACGTTCAGTACATGTTGCTATAAGGATGGAAACATAAAATCATATATTTATGGATATTTACTACCCATAAATTGAAAGATTCAAGATGTATATATGTACGCATGCATATATAGTATGTATTTATGTATGTATGTATGTATGTAATGCATGTAATGCATGCGCGCGCGCGCGCGTGTGTATGTGTGTGTGTGTGTGTGTGTGTACCAAAACACAACATATATATATGAATATGACATAGGTACTGAAGATGTGATGCTCGCTAAAAACGAAAGTAACTTCACACCTAAAGCTGGTAAAAATAAAGCCCCTGATAAAGTCCTTGAGCAATATAAGGAATTCGCTTTCACAGAACATTCTTATAAAGGTATAAATCTAACATTTCAGGTAAAAACAGAAAGCCTTAAACTCGTTCTCCAAAATGAATTCATTGTGAATCAAAAGTCCGATAAAGACGGAGCCTGTGACAGTTTTCATGGACACCAACTATCATCTGCAGCTGTCACTAGACATTCTTACACATGGTATATATTAAGCTTCCAGAAAGCTCGGAAAAAACAGTAATCTTCAATCTTAAAAAAATATATACTTGACTCCTATTTCAGTAAAAAGAAAAAGATTACTTGATTAATTTCGAATCGAATGAAATTATCTTCTACAGACTTCCTCAAATTCACAAAAGTGCGGTTATTAAGTTCAGTAAAAGTCTATCACCCAATCTGCGAATGATTTAAAATTACGACCTATTATTGCGGGGCCACAATGTCCACCACATAGGTTAAGCAATTTTGAAGATATACACTCTCTCAAAAACCTCTCCGAGAGGTTCATCTGGGAACAAAATATCTGTATTTTGAATGACAATAGCACAGTAAATAAACCCCTCACAGATATCAAGCTTTGTATGATGAGGATCAATGGGAAGCTTCCCCAAATGAAGGTACGTTTATGTCACGACAACCCCAGCGCTGCACCGGAACCGGCTTTAATGCCAGTGCCGGTTGTGACCTCCGTTTGCTTGGAGCACTGATTGGGATCTCCTGGGCATAGACGGAATAAGTGTTCGGATCCGCATCCAGGGTTTTCTAGTCCAGTCATCCTACAATGCTTGCCGTAGTTTGTGAAGCGTCTGACGTCGTTAAAGCCGTCGATCAAGATAATCCCAAAGGTGTTCAAGTGGTTTAAAATCTGGGGATACAGAGAGCCATGGAAGCACGGTTATATTCTGGCTGGTGAAGAAGTTCATTGTGATGCGTACTGTATGAGGTGTGCCGTTATCCTGCTGAAAATTTTGTATCTGTTCGTAAACGGGAAAGATTTTACCTCTTTAATGAATGGCGGTAAGATTTCCCTCTATAAGCATTTAGTCAGTTCTTTCGGTTTTAAGAAAAAAAATTCGCCTACACCGTTGCACTTCCCCATCCAAATCTGTCAACCTACGTGTTTATGATTACTGTTTTTACCAGGTGATATGTTTCGGTGACTGATTGCTCATTTAAACATGTACTAGTATTCAATATAATTTGGTGTCATAATATTTTTATAGTCTGACTGGGATTAAAGTGGGTTGAAAAATTACCCGTGCGTTTCTTTTTTCACCCAACACGTCAAAACCCATTTACAGGGTAATACTGATTTCCTCAATAGTCTCCCCAAATCAGTAGAGGAGGGTACAAACTTGGTACGTTTTGTTGTTAATCTCTACACCAATAGTCCACATGATCTAGGAATAAAAGCTATGAGCTACTGGCTACAAAAAGGTCTGTCTGTGATTCAAAATCGAATACCTAAGCAATTCATTACCGAAAGAATAAAGCTCATCCTGAGCAATAGCACTTTTCGTTTTGATGGTTCCCATTATACACAAGTTAATGGTAATGCACAAATATGGCTCCTACCTATGCAACCCTTGTTCTAGGATACTTGGAGGAACTATATTCTAAAATAGAAGAGACGTTTGGCGAACTATTTAATTTCAACATCAATGAAGAGATTCTTAGATGACTTAGATTTGGAATTTGATTTCCAACATGCTACAAAATTTACACCCAAGTTTGTCTTATACGAGAGACATCTTCACATGTGCACGGTTCAATATCAAACAACATTGTAAAAGGATATACATTATATAGTATCAGATTCAAAACAGTATCTAGACTACAACTGATGTCACCCACGCCACACAACAGACAATGTCCTTTACTCTTTAGCGCGAAGAAAATGCAGCATGGTTTCAAATCCAGACCGTGTAGACTTCAGGCTAAATGAATTAAAAGTTTTATTTAACACAGAAACAACGAGGCAAGTAGTTAACTATTCTCTTGCTAAAGCAAAACAACTGAACAGAAGTGAACTGCTAAACATTAAGGAATCATGAATTGTCCTTCCAATTGTATACACCTTAAACCCTCGAAATCCTTAACTATTTACCAACGTTTGTGAACCTCGCCTGCCCGTACAAAAAATCGACATTTTAAAAGATAAACTATCAGAGGGCATGTTGATTAAAAGCAATGGTCATGGAAAGATTATCAAGCAAATTTTGAAAATGGCAAACTTTGTAAAAGCCTTGTTAAAAAACAAAATCTGTAACTAAATGCGAGAGATCATATTGTGATACACGCCAATATCTAAAAGAGGGAAATGTATACCAGTTCAAAACTGATCAAATCTTCGAAGTACATGAAAATATGACAGGCGCACCTCAGAATCTCATATATGTCATAAAGTGCACTGGAGGCGGCGAGGGGTATATCGGACACACGGGAGATAAACTGCGTTCAAGAGTGAGAGTTCACAAACAGTAACTTCTTGACCGACAACTAAACAGTACTTATAAACAGAATAGAATGTATTTCAAAAATCTAGTTTAGAACAGTTTACTGAAGTGAGAGGATAGTAAGTCAAAACGTTTGATGGTTACTACATTATTTTCCTATATTTAGAAGCTAGATCAACACCAGCTTATACACTTGGTTATATGTTTCATTTGGATGCGTTAAGACTAACCGAATTTAGTCACCCCAGCACACTCTATACTCCACTGACTGCTGTCACATCTAAACACCAGTCCTACTTTGCCCAGATGGGAGTCCGTCACATTTAGTGTTACTGATGAGGTGTTATCCGTGACACTTGGTACAGAGTCAGCTTCCGTCAGCAGGGTTGTCACATTTCCGGTCAGGAGGGAGATGTTGTGGCCGGTGGAGCAGTAGTAGTCTCGTACGTCCACCGTAAGGGACAGATCCTGGTACTGGACAAGTGAGTTAGTGTTCTGCTTACTGGTGATGCTACACGTTGGTGTCTCTGAAACATTCAAACTTTAGAAATGATAGTAGTGAATAAATGAAAGTAGAGTAAACAAATTTCATAAATGTTTCATTGACATTTCTCACTGAAGTATATGAACTGACCATTCACAAACGTATTGAAACATGTACTTAGCAAACCCATTGCTACAGCCTTCGCATGTTCATTTGTGTCTTGTGACACCAGAGGCAAACAGCATTTGTGTAAAATGAACGCGAATTTCGATGCTAGTTTGGAACAGACACGTCAGTTATTAGCACATGTGCCGTCATCAGTCAGGACATTTCGGGTAGTATCGAGTACTTAAGACAGTTTAATGAATGAGTAGGGTTGATCGTCTTTCAAGACAAGAACATATGTTGCTGAGAATTTAACGTGTACATAGATAGATGCCTTAAACCTAACGTCAGTCAATTCAAATTCGTGTATTTGAGTTCATGTCAAATTCAGTAAAAACTTATACCAAATAACCGGCGTCCGAACAAGAATATATGGTGGCGGTGAACTGCTCTTTTGATTACATAGGTTACTTAAAGAAATCCTGACAACGGTCCTTTTCTCAAAGCTTTGGTGTCGCATTCTCATCACAACTGTACCATTTGCTTCTTTGGAAAAGGGGAAGCATGATCCCTGACATGGTTATTGAGACGCATCACTGCGCCATGATCGACCACGCGACAAGGAAACAATCTGTAATATGTAATTCACCGCAAAATGAATGTCGTTTAAGGGTTACCTAAATATCCAGTTCTACAGATCCTTTTTTGAAAATAGGTAAACAACTAAAATATATACACAAAATAGAAAACCTTTCATAAATTGACACTATGCTAGCTTTGATTAACAGGACAGTTACTGTGAGTTAATAATAACGAGCCTGGTCTCATAACACAGAGCTCTGATTCAACGGATGTAAGGTCAAACATTCATGATCAATACAAACCTTTGGCATCTTTTGAAATTATACCTCTTCTGTCCGAACACTGGGGAAATGAAATTGAAATATACTTACTGACAACGGTCAGAATACACTTGCCGCCACCACCAATTCCAGTAGTACATAACCATTCTCCAGCATCTGTCGTTTCTACACGAGAAATGTAGAGGACTGAGTGAGTGCTGTTGATGACAGAGGCCGATACGTTCTGAGTCTTACATGATCCATTTGACAATTTACATTCAGCAACGCTAATTCCACTGGGGTTGTTATACACGTGTAGCAGACTTGCCCCGACACAGATCAGCTGTCCAGACGACCCCAGATAGTTGGAATGTGAGCAGATGAATACAGCAGAAACTGTGGAGAATATTTCAGAAGTGTGGATTACTGATTGTTTGTTTCTCAACTATTTTGGAATTTCTCAGGTATTACATTATCGTAAATACACAATAACCTTTGCGTCGATTTTCATTTAAAATGACTCGTTAGTATGTCATTAACTGAAACGATTTCCCTAAATGTGTTGAACTGACCGCAAAGCGATTGTGTCAGCAACAGAAAGGTCTTTTGTACGGCTGTGTTGGCTGTCATCCTGGAAGTGGAAAATTCAAAAACTGTTCAAATGAACTATTAAATAAGGAGGCGTATCATATATACCCGTTGTGTATGTCAACATCTATGATCTAACGAACGTCACGTTTTGGTGTAAATTCGTACTCCGCCATTACCTATTAAAGAAACCAATGAAGGAGCATGAATTTACTCCGAAATATTGTGTTCCTTATTACAGTGGTGACATAAAAAAGTTCGTCTAATGTGAATCATTACAAATGTTACAGTGCTGAAAGAAGTCACCAGCACTCGACAAACGTATGACCCCAAGCAGAAGTCTTTGAGTTAGAAGGTCCATGAGCAGCATTAACATTTCGCTCGACATCTTGTGTTTAGTGTACATATTACGAATGTAAGAACATTGCAATCGATCGTCCCAAATAAGTAACCAGAATCCATTACGAAACAGAGATATGGCCGTGGACATGAAGTACGTAGTGCCACGTTGCAGAAACGGTACATGTGGAACCTTCGTCAAGCTGCCTGAAAAGAATTGGTGCACCTTGTCCAAAAGACAGTGCACAACTGGCTAACCCTTAGCTGGAATATAGCCCTTGCATGTTACTTACGTGCGGCTTATTACTAAATGATTGACGCATGCGCAAGGAGTAACAGTTGCTGCAAGATAGCATTCAGAAAGTGCGTCCCGTTGGTTCGAGGATGAACTTATGCTTAACCAGTGGATGGGATCTGTATACTTTCAAAATCACGTTGTTTCCAATGCTACAGGAATATGTACATTGAGAGTTCGGACGTATGGACAGCCTTCACGGAAAATACAATTCAATTTATTGGCAGACCAACAATGATATTTACAAGCACTGAAAACATTACAGGAGGAAAACATATCCAAGTAGTGTAATGGGCATAGACACAGGTACAGGACATTTGATTAAATGTGCTATTGCAGAAAAATACATCAAGAGTCCAGAAGGAATGTCTTAAGTAAGGATGTTGAAGGCAAGAATCCGAAGAATCCGAAGGTTTGTCGGAGGGTATTTATAAATAACTACTAATAAAGAACACCTGACAATTCAACCCAAACATTCTACCAAGTGATCATATACTGAGGAAGTAAACTCTCACTTTCGTATGTATCACCCACTAGTGTCTCTCTCCAACAAAGAACCACCTATGCAAAGTGCACAATTGAAACACAATTCATGACTCCTGACTCCTGATATATTGTTCAAATATATATTTTAAACATAGTGCACAGTTAAAATAGTTGAAAATTTTGAAAGTAACATGAATGTACTTGTACTTCACTTATATTATATGACTAAAATTGTCCAAATAGTTACTTCACGCCACCGTCTTTACCGGAATGTGTCATTGGTGCTATTGTGGCCTAGGTTATTTAATCCTCATACATTTGTAATATCTGACAAGATGGTGGGTAGGATATTACATGAGAGGTAAGTTCGAGTAAATAAGACCATTCGTGTTACATTCTCTTCACAACACATTCTATTGGGATTAACATGTCGAGGAGAACGAAAGGGGATTGTTTGGTCATTTTAACTTCATTTCTGAATTGCCGATTGTCTTCATGCTGTCAGACATATGTTTAGAAGGCCACGCTTCTATTTCATACAGGAGCTTAATCAATGCTGATTGGAGAGTTATACTCTCAGAAATGAGGATCATGATATTCGTCCATGGGAGGAGACGATATTTGAAAAATATAATATGCTTACCTGAGTCATGACTTCCATGGAACGTGCATCCTATTTACCTTCTCCTATTACTATTCGTTCAGTGGCCATCCTCACAATTTGCCTCATATTCTGACGTATCCCTTTTGAATACAACAGTGAAACGGTGAAATCCTCTGTTTGACTCAAGTGATGTCTAACCAGTGTATGCGTACCCAACCGACGTCTTTCGAGAGACCCTACCAACGTTGCGAGATGGTGTCAAATGTAAAACATTGAACTGCTTCCCTGTTCAAGTCATGCTCACATCTGAGTTGCAACAAACATGAACATAATGGCGGAAGGGAGGTAACTCTTCGGAATAGAGCATGTTACAGAAATACAGCTATTTTTTGAAGGGGTAACGGATTCTAAAGTACAGAATACAATCAACTGAATCAATCAGTACCGCTCATGATTTGTCTCCCATATCAATACAATTTTATGCCTTGCACGAAGAGCAACTGTTGCGAGTGTGTGCACCTGCAGTCTTGTGCAAAGTACACCCTTAAACTTGCCACCAAGTCATCACCTAAATGAATAGCCAGATTGGTGGATTGGACACGACAGAGAAAGTTTGCAAATTATCCCTCAATGAAACGCCCAAACACAATAACGTTTCACTCCGAAACCGGCACTTCGCAATAAAGTGTTGATATCTGCCCCTATAATCAATGCATAATTTATTACTCTAGCATGAGTTGGAATTTCGTCGCATAGCCGTACATACAGTCTCTGTGGCTTGCTTGGCAACACCCTTAGAAGACACGTGTCAATTACATTACATCATGATTACGGATTACTTTGCCCCAAATGAAAATGGCTACTTTGGTCACGTTTGTAGCATTCAGTCGTAGTGTAATGTGGATCACAGAGGCATCTTGCCCCCTCACAGTCATGCGAAGTTTTCAGAAACGCGCAATTAACTACCGGAAACGCTATCCACGAATATTTCACTTGACTAATAAAATCTACCATAAGCTGAAAAAACTAACACCAATAATGGGAGACGTATAATTATTGACAGGCTTCTACATCCGTTATGAGCAAAACGTACTGTACTCTCAGTTTTGAATTTCAAAATTAAATTACTTATATGGTTACACCGATCCTCATAATGTGACAAAAACGGATCCAGAATAAAATTGAGCTCTTTGTCTATGTTGTGATAAGAAAAGCATCATTGGCTGACAAGAGGCATGTAAATGCTGCATGAATAATGATTGCGTGATTTCTGTCAAGGCAGCAGAAATCCGGCAAGCGACTGCAACACGCCACACCTGCTGTGTTAATGCATGCGTATGCCAAACGCCAACTGAAGCGTTAGCCTCCAACCCTATTGAATTTCTGAAAACTATCATCCATGCAGGTAGCAAAAGCAATGTAAGTCCCCATGGTCCCTAGTATGGTGATCTACCCTCACTCTGGTGACCTATAGCCCGTGTTCTACATTGTCTTGTCTTCTCTGATTACTGTGTTTTAGTTTTACGTGCTAGTTTTATGTTGATATCTGTGATAGTCTAGTACTTTACTGTCCTTCGATGGCAGGTTTTTATGTTCCAAATTTATTACTTCTAATCTTGATATAAATGAAATTGGTCTCGTCACGATATGGCTGCAATATTACCAATGGGACGCTAAATATTAACTCACTCATTCACTCACTACTGAAAACTATCAAATATATGTTAGAAGTTAAAAGCTGAACAATACAGTTTTATGCAAATCATAAAAAAATCTCAAAAACATCCTCCTTGAGGTGACGTACACCTTTTTCAGAAGTGTTAAATTGTCCTATTTTCAGGGTATCGTTTCTTCTTGGCGTTTAGTGAATATGAATTAATATAACGATTGAATGTTGTTTCTTTCAGTGAATGCCGTAAAGTGCTATTCCATACAACACTTAAACAATTGTACTTGCAGTATTGCAATACAATAATTTGCATCTCACATTTTTATAATTCAGGGATTGTCACCATGCCATACGATGAAAGAGTATGTGTTCATGATGTTGCCAGTGTGTATTTCCTGTATGTTTTATTATTAATTCAGTAATACTTATTATTGGGTCACAATGTTTAGTGTTTTGAATAGTAAATATTATGGTTCACATTTCGTGAACACTTTTAGCATTCTGGTTTTTCGGAATTTATCTGCTCCTAGTTTTCGATGATCACTTCCGGGATACTGTTTGAGAGTGTTCTACAGTGTTGACGACGTTTGTGCCCGAACATTCGGGAAATGACTTTGTAAATATATAGAAAGGCTCGCTGCCGTGCGGAGGGGAACACTCACACTTATTTACATCACTGCCACGCTTGATAATCGAAACCCATCAACGCCAGACCTACATTATCTGCTGTCACACCGATCGCTGTGTTGACGTTCTGCCATAGTTGATTCTCTCTCACACCAAGACTTTGGTGAGTTTCCTATATTTTGTGACCCACTGACTTAGATTTTGTCTCTCTTAAATTGTATTTGTAATCAGCATTCTTATATTGACATGTGACTTTGTATACCTTGCTCTCGTTGTATAACAATATAGAATTTGAAAGTAAACTGCTTGTCTTTGTTCTGTTTTGCTGGTTCACAGGGGATTTTTTACATAGTTTGTCATGGGAAATTCTTAACCGTAACAAAATTGGGGGCTCGTCTGGGATAGAATTCATTTGACATTTGAGAATTTTTTGTGAAATATATTCCAAATTTCTGCAATTTTGCAACAAGTTAATTGTGAAACCAGCAAAATGGTGTTTGAACTTGAGACGTTTGTATTGTCCCCTGACTCTGAGACAATTAGCCAGTTGAGGAAGTCAGATTTATGGTGCCAGAGGCAGGTTCAAACAGTTGGAAATGAAAAAAATAGAAATAGAACTCAAAAGGATGGAAATAGAAAAAAGAAAGGAAATAGAAAAAGAAATAGAAAGACACAGAAATAGAAAGGAATTAGAACTGAAGAAATTGCAAATTGATAAAGAAATTGCTCTGAAAAGACCTCACATTCGTCCTCATTTGACATTGCAAAGCATGCTAGGCTTGTACCTCCTAAAAAATTTTAATGAGAAAGAAGTTGACAAATATTTTCTACATTTTGAGAAAGTTGCTGAAAATTTCAAGTGGCCTAGGGAGTCATGGACTGTGCTATTGCAAACTGTTTTGAAGGGTAAAGCTCAGGATGCTTATTCAAGTTTGTCAGTACAGCAAAGCTCAGATTATGATCTTGTCAAGAAAACACTTTTGAAGCTTATGAGTTATTGCCTGAGGCTTATCGTCTGAAATTCCGAAATGCTCACAAAAGGGACAATGAGACTTTTGTAGAATTTGCCAGAGAAAAAGAAACGTTGTTTAATAGGTGGTGTGGGTCTAAGGAGGTCACAGATTTTGATGCGTTGAGACAGTTAGTGTTGATGGAAAATTTCAAGCAGAGTGTTCATGCTGACCTTAAGACTTATTTGGATGAACAAAAGGTAGATGACGTACGTAAGGCAGCAATGTTGGCAGATGATTATTGTTTGACTCACTGAGGTCTTTTAAGTCTCAGGGTAATACAAAGGTTTCTGTCCAAAAGGGCTTTTCCCCGCTTAAGACTTCAGACCATGCAGGTTACAGTGGTGTTAAAACAGGTTGAAATTCTAGTAGGAAGCAGTCACATACTTTTCAATCTAAGCCTAAGACGACCGGTGGTTCTGATCCTGTTTGTGCGTCACATACTTTTCAATCTAAGCCTAAGACGACCGGTGGTTCTGATCCTGTTTGTGCGTATTGTAAGAAGCCAGGTCATTTGGTGTTTGCATGTTACAAACTCCAGTTTAAAAATAAGCCTGCAGGTTTCCCAAATGCTTTTGTGTCCATCGCACCTAAGCCTTTCTTTCCAGGCGGTTCTGAGGAGAGTTTTGTCTTTGAGAGTAAGTCTCCAGATTCTGTTGTTCGGAAGGAGTTTTTGCCCTTTGTGTATAAGGGTTCTGTGTCACTTATGGGATATAATTCTACCCACGACACGTTATTATCTTGAGGGATACTGGAGCTTTTCAATCTCTGATTTTGCAGAATATTTTGCCTTTTTGTGTTGCTTCTTCATCTGACTCAGATGTTTTGCTTCAGGTTATAAGTGGCAATTCTTCTGCTCCCCTCCATTTTGTTAATTTGACCTCAGATCTGATTTCAGGTGAGGTGAAAGTTGGTGTTCTTGACTCTCTCGCAGTTCCGGGTGTCGATTTATTTATCGGTAATGATCTTACAGGGTACAAAGTTGACTCTGATCCTATTGTCACTGTTTTTCCGGAGAGTTCAGTTAGTACAGAAAAAGTGGAGGATGAATTTCTGGGTATTTTTCCCTCTTGTGCAGTGACTCAATCAATGTCGAAACTCAGTTTCTTCCAAGACTTCTTTGCAGAATGATACCATTTATGATTTGTCAGGTACATTCATGGATCATTCTTTGTGTGAGGTGGAGATGTATGACTTATCTTCAGAGAGTAGTAGCTCTTCAGGACTTCTTGATCAGTAAGATAGTTTGTCAGGTGGTGAACATGTTCTTTGCAGAGAGCAGCTTATTAGTGCACAGGGTGAGGATGTTGACGTGAAGAAGTTGGCTAGTAAGGCTGTTTCTTTTGAAGAGGTTAGCAAGGTTCCAGTTTGTTATTACTACAAGGATGGTGTTCTGATTAGGAAATATAGGTCGCCGGATGTTCATGGGAGGATGAATGGAAATTGTACCATCAAATATTTCAAAAACATGTACTTTCACTGGCACTTGAAAATCCCATGTCAGGTCATTTGGGTGCAAACAAAACTTGTGAGAAACTTTGGCACATTTCTTTTGGTCCAGTTTGAGACAAGATGTGGCTGAATTTTGTAAGACCTGTGATGCATGCCAAATTGTTGGAAAACCAAATCAGAAAATTTCGACTGCTCCCTTGAAACCTATACCAGCTTTTGAGGAACCTTTCAGTAGAGTTTTAATTGATTGTGTTGGTCCACTACCTAAGACTAAGTCTGGTAATCAGTATTTGCTCACTGTTATTACGAGTGTGTATTTCCTGTTAATTAATTCAGTATTAATTATTATTGGGTCACAATGTTTAGTGTTTTGAATAGTAAATATTATGGGTCACATTTCGTTTTAATATCTGGTCAACACTTTTAGTATTCTGGCATTCCGGAATTTACCTGCTCCTAGTTTTCAATGTTTCACTTCCGGAATACTGCTTCGAGACCATTCTACAGTGTTGACGATGTTAGATTGTGCCCGAACTTTCGGGAAGTGGCTTAGTTTATGTATAAATAGGCTGGATGCCTTGTAGATTGCGACACTCTCATTGATATTCATATCTGCTGGATTTACACCTCTGCCACGCTTGAAATCCTGTCTACATTATCTGCTGTCGCACCGATCGCTTTGTTTACATTTTGCCATAGCTGTTCCCTCTCACATCAAGACTTTGGTGAGTTTGATACATTGTATTTTTGTGACCCACTGACTTAGATTTTGTCTCCCTTGAAATGTATTTGTAATCAGTATTGATATATTGACTTGTGACTCTGTATATCTCGCTCTCGTGGTTTAACAATATATTATTTGAACGTAAACAACTTGTCTTTGTTCTGTTTTGCTGGTTTACAAGGGGATTTCGTAAATAGTTTGTCACGGTAAATTCTTCACCGTAACACTATCATGTGTGCTTCTACCACGTTTACTGAAGCAATTCCGCTTTGTAGGATTGTTGCTCCTGAGATTGTCAAGGCTTTGATCAAGTTTTTCACCTTAGTTGGTTTGCTAGATGTTGTTCAGTCTGATCAGGGCTCAAATTTTATGTCTAAGGTATTTCAACAAGCTATGTACCAGTTAGGTATTAAGCAAGTTAAGTCTAGTGCTTATCATCCAGAGTCACAGGGAGCTTTCGAGAGGTTTCATAAAACTTTGAAAAATATGATCAAGACTTATTGTTTTGAGACAGAGAGAGATTGGGATGAGGGTGTGCATTTGTTGTTGTTTGCTGTCAGAGAGTCAGTTCAGGAAAGTCTAGGGTTTAGCCCCTTTGAACTTATTTGGTCACAGTGTGCATGGGCCACTAAAACACTTAAAAGACTATGTGTCTACATTTAGGGACAGACTATCAAATGCACGGAGTTGGCTAGAAGAAACTTGAAAGTTTCACAAGGTAAATGAAGCTAAACTATGACAAAAAGAGGTGAGAAAGTGTCAGTTTTGCTTCCCATACCTGGTCAACCAGATATCAAGGTCCATATGTTGCTGACAAAGAGGTTTGTGACACAGACTATGTCGTCTTGATGCCTGGTCGTAAGCAAAAGAGATTATGTCATGTCAACATGATTAAAAAATATCATGACAGGTTAGAAACCAAACATTGTATTGCCACACTCTCCCCAGTTGCTGATTGTACTAAAGACAATTGTGAAAATGTTGACAACATTGATGATTGTGTTAACAATGTGAAGTTTGATGATCTTAGTGAAAATGTTTCACCAAAGCAGAGAAATTCTGATGTGTTAGCTCACCTTGATGAGAAACTATCACATTTATCTCCTGAACAGAAAGTTCAAATGTCAGATTTGTCAGAGTTCTCTCACTTATTTCCTGATGTGGCTGGCCGAACTGATGTTGTTAGCCATGATATAGATGTAGGCGATGCTGTGCCTGTAAAACAGCACCCTTATCGAATGAATCCAGTGAAGCATGAAATTCTACGGAAAGAGGTGAAATACATGCTGGACAATGACATTATTGAACCCAGTGACAGTCCGTGGAGTTTACCATGTATTCTTGTGCCGAAGAGAGAAGGAAAGCTGTCAATGCGCTCTCACGAACTGACTGGTATCCTATTCCGAGAGTGGACGATTGCATTGATCGCATTGGTCAAGCCAAGTACATAAGTAAGTTTGAATAACTGAAGGGCTTCTCGCAGATTCACTCACAGACCCTGCAAAGAAAATATTGGCATTCGCTATAGCCAGAGGGACTGTATCAGTACAAGGTGATGCCGTTTGGTCTGAAGAATGCTCCAGCTGCGCTCCAGTGACTCGTCAACAATGTCACATCAGGCCTTGATCATGTCGAGGCACGGCCAGGTACAACCAGTTCATGGTGAAGTTCAAGCAATTGTACATTTTCCAGTACCTCAATCTAAGAGAGAATTCATGAGATTCTTGGGTATGGCTGGCACAAAGTTTTGTCAAAACTTCTCAGATGTTGTATTTCCACTTACCAAAATCTTGGGGAAAAAGGTAAAATTTCAGTGGGATAGCAGTTGTCAGACTGCATTTGAAAAAGTCAAAGCGATACTCATGAATTCTCCAGTATTACAGGCACCAAATTTTGAGACAGCATTTAAAATGCAAATAGATGCAAGTGATGTTGGTGCAGGTGCTGTCCTTATTCAAGAGGATGATTCAGGGATTCAACATCCAGTTTGTTACTTTTCAAAGAAATTTGACAAGCACCAAAGAAATTATTCAACAATTGAGAAAGAGACATTAGGTCTTTTGTTAGCTTTACATTTTGAAGTGTACCTTGGTACTACCACTTTGCCAATAGAAGTTTTTACTGATCACAATCCCTTGACTTTTCTTCACAACATGAAGAACCAAAATCAAAGACTTATGAGGTGGAGTTTGACGTTGCAAGGTCAAACACATTAAAGGCAAAGACAATGTTTGTGCTGATGCACTTTCCAGGGTATAAATGTATGATGACTTGATGATGCTGTATGTACGAGGGGGATGTCAATAAGTTTTGAGCCTTGCATAGAACAACACAAAATATTTGTATGAACCATATTTATTTTTCAACATAGTCCCCTTATGAGTCAAGACATTTGTTCCATCATTTCTGCCAGGCGCTGATGCCATCTCTGTAGAAGGCGCCATTTTGGTCCTCAAACCAAGCCTCAGTAGCAGCAATAAGCTCATTATCATCCTGAAATCTACGACCACGCAAGTAGTCTCTTGAGATTTGGGAACAGATGGTAATCACAGGTCTGGAGAGTAGGGGGATGCGTCAAGATTTCGTACCCGCATTCCTGGACAGCAGCAGCTGCAACGCGAGGTGTTTGTACTGGAGCACTGTCTTGATGCAGAAGCGTACCACGTTTGACCTTGCCCCGGCGCTTCTTGATTGACTGTCGCACTTCCCTCAACAAGCTGATTCTCTCCCTCTCTCTCTCTCTCTCTCTGAGTTTGCTATATTGTATTTTGTGACCCACTCACTTAGATTTTGGCTCTCGTGAATTGTATTTGTAATCAGCATTCTTATATTGACTTGTGACTTTGTATACCTTGCTCTCGTTACATAACAATAACATAATTTGAACGTAAACAGCTTGTCTTTGTTCTGTTTTGCTGGTTCACAGGGGATTTCTTAAATTATTGTGACAGCAAATTCTTAACCATAACAATAGGACAAGTACTTAATATAAAAGATGCTTTGTAAATGGCATGCCTGTTTGCAAATGGCACAGGTATTTGGTCATGCACACTGTAGGTCCTAAATGGAAATTCCGTTGTGCGTGTATAATGGCAAAAAAGTGGCAGTAGTAGGACACGTTTCTTTATCAGGTATGGTTAGATACCAGCACACGGGCACTTACTGAAGTTGGCAATGTCAGATTATATACTGCTTACTCCATAAAGCGCAGCAAATTTGAATGTTAACTATAAAAACAACTGATTTAAAAGTGAGGCGTCGTTTTCAAGGGGAAGGTTTTATTTTCGCCGTTTAATGTAGGAAATGCTGGGTAACCATCATATTGATAGAGGTCCGTCAAAACGTCCAAGAAAATATACTGTCATTTGATCCAGAACAATATCTTCTAGATTACCAGACAACAGTTCTATTTTTACAGCTGAAGCTAATGCCATGCTAACGGCTCTTAAATATGTTCAAAGACACCCTAAACATAAACAGTATATAATCTATTCAGACTCTCTTTCTTGCCTTCAGGCTATTTCTTGTAAACATCCAATTTTAATTGAAATTATTGAATTATATAATAATCTTGCTACTGGCCAGTACGACATCGTCTTTTGTTGCTTACCCAGCCATGTAGGCATTTCTGGTAACGCAATGGCCGATCTTGTTGCTAAGGCAGCACTCAACAAATCTGTGAAACCACTTCTTATTCCCTACACTGATTATAAAGCTACCATTAGATCTTATGTCCGTGATCTGATGCAGAAGAAGTGGGACACCTAAGTGGGTGTAAATAAATTACATGAAATGAAACCATATATCGGGTATATCCACTTGGGTTGTCAGTCCAGATTTGAAGAGGTAATTTTGCGGCGATGTCGTATTGGCCATACACGATATACTTTTGAAAGGTGAGGATCCTCCGTTCTGCATCCCTTGTGATGAAAGAATCACAGTCAAGCATATCCTGCATGACTGTGTTGAGTATTCCATCACAAGGGATCAGTATTTTAATTCACGAACTATGAAGGATCCTTTTCCTAATACCAGCTCTCATTTAATTATTGCATTTTTAAAAAGAATTACATTTGTTTTCAGAAATGTAAAGAGATAAATATTTTATTATTGGTAGTCTAGATTAATAAGTGAGATTGTTAGTGGCTGTGCCCTTGAGGGGGTTGAAGTATTGTAAATCTATTGTCCTCCTGAGAGGATACGTAAGTCCAAAACATTCTATGTAAATTAAGTACGACCAAACTTTTAATCGTAGTATATTCGGTGTTCTTAATAATGGCTAACTTTCAGTATAATAGCCAATGGCTGAGGGGATGGTGTAAATCCATCTGGGGTCCATGCAGGTAGCAAAGGTAACAATGGTCCCTAGTATGGTGATCTACATTCAGTTGTTGGCGATCTACAGCCCGTATTTTATGTTGTATTGTCCAAATAGTGGTATTTGTTTTAACTCTCCACACTAGTTTTAATTGTAAATGTGATCTCCTGGTGGTTTTACTGTCCTTTGACGACAGGTTTTTATATTGTATTCATATTTCATTTCAGTATCAAAAATGGTCTCGTCGCGATATGGCTGAAATACTGCCAATGTGACGTTAAATATTAACTCACTCACTCACTCCAAGAAAATATCAATTATATTCTAAATATAGGTATTTCAAATCAGTCACCACGTCACAGTGCATCTACTATCATTATATAACGTATTTAGACTAATTTGAAAATACACAGTCAATATGCAGTATTTTAGGGCATAGACACAACTCTTCCTGCAACTTGAATGTGAGACTGATATCAAGCAAAGGAGCGAAACTGAAGAGGCACTGGATTGACAGAATCACGAACGAAACTGCAATGCAAATATACTTTCGGAGTACAACAGGATTAAACCGATGATTGTGGTTTCTATTTGATTTACCTAAACAGTGCATACTATGCTGATCCTGAGAAAGAGGACAGAAAGCGCCTCGTACATAGTAATGTGCAGTGTGTCTAGTGTGAGGATCATTTCCTCATGCAGTGTAAGCGTCCCTGTGTCCTTGACACTGGTGACATCGCACCAGGGATTCTTCGAACTTTTCCACGTCAAAACTTCTGTCAAAGCAAACAAGAACTTTTTAAGTTTCTGAGAGCAAGTAATTAAAAAACAACACTCGACAGGGACAAGATGTGTATTGGCCGGGTAGTCAAACTAGGAGTGGTCATATTGGGAACAAACCGATGTCACGACACACCTAGCAAGGGAAAGCTTAAGATATCGACTTTTCGCACGTTTAATTTTTCAGGGAAACACTCGGAGTATATACCTCATGTGTATTTACTTCTGTATTGAATGGGCTTCGTACACATACGCATGCTTGTCCAACAATAAAAGGTGGTCACGTGATCTGATATACATTTGTCGAACAAAGTACTGTTGTAACACACTGGAGGTTTTCACCCTTGTCTACTGCACATTATATCGTTTCAGTATGGTCTTTGTTTTACATATTATATTGTAATTATTATTGATTTTGGTAATAAGTCTAAATCGCAATGTTTTTCAAGATGTTTGTAATGTTTTTCGCACAAAGGCGAGAATGTGTTCATATGCAAAGTCAAATTGCAGTATATGGTGTCCTCGTAGACTTTTAACGCTTCACATATTGGATGTCTGTTCGTATGTTGTCAGAGGTTCGTATATGTTTGAAGGTTGGACAGCACTTCTATCCAGAGCCGTATATTATCCCCCAGCTTCAGGATGCAGGTAATCACCGCCTGAAACAGTTAATGAAATTAGCAAAGTCTATTTGTTTCTGAAAATCTAATATTAGCACATAGACTCAAGACGAACGACTGACTGAGTTAAAATATATGGTCACATTGGCAATATTTTAGCCATATCGTCACTTGACAAGACAAACGAATGAAGTGATAAAACCAAGCTGAAATTATGTGATTCATATATTCATCTACGATGTATTTCAGGTAGAACGAAATGGCTGATATGAATGGTGTGGTGTCCTAGAACAACGGAGCGATTGTAGAACAAAACCATTTTGGACAAAAAACCCTTAAGGCAAAACCAATTAGGAAACATGTACCCCCAAAATAAATAAGAACCTTTGGGCAAAATCCCCAAACATTGAGATATGTACACAGAAGAGTGATATACAGCATGTGAAGTGATAATTAGATTTACTGGAAACCCTGTATGTATATAATCAGTCAATGAGGCCAGATAAAAAGAACTTGTAAAACCAATTATGATGTGAACACAACAGTGTGATATAAACCTTCATTAGTGACAATATAGGTGGCTTTTGTGATATTCCAGGAACTAGAGAGGCATACCCCTTGATACCATAACGTAAAGGTTGTCATCTGTCTGTGTGTCTGTCTCGTATTGAATTACAAATCCAAGTTTTGCTATTGTTCATTGGAAGTGTGATGCCGGCTAAATAGTTTTTTCCTTCATTATTAATTCGGTTTTGTTGTTCTACGTGTTGTTTTTTTTGTCCTAAGGGGGTCCAAGGTTGTTTTTCCCAGGGATGATTTTGTCAACAGGGGATTTGTCTGCAGACCGATTGAACATATATATTTCTGTGACCTATCGCGTGTGATGATTCTACAATACTACAATACCCAAAACGAACATGCAGTGCATGGACGCATTGGCCATTACCAGAGGCAGATCCTCCCGAGTTGACTGCAACATTGTGCACAGGTTGCTGCTCACTTCCTCCAGAAGGGGGGCGTACTGTTAATTCAGATACCTGTTAACCCAACAAGAAACAAGAATAGAAACATTCAGCTTCCTGAAGTTGCTAATTTATGCACATTTAAGGAGTGATACCATTATATGGATAAACAGTGAGCGTCAGTTGTCATTTACAAAACAACTAATTTATACACCCACACCTACCACCTGCACCGAAAATTGTGGTTTGCACCAATTTTAGTGTAAGCAGCAGCAAGTGCAGGTTATGGATATATTCCCATGTCACATATTCAGCGTGTAATTACAAAGCAATCCTACAGAGTCGTTATCATTCAAATTAGGATCAACATGTGTATGGAAAGTTTCATATCTCATAGTGACATTTTAATATTAGGTATTTTCGGATATATCCTTCCTCATTAAATGTTGTAAACATGTGACCGCTCATTCGCTTGCATTGTCGCACATGTGTTGTGGCATACCCCACACTCTCAAATGCATATTAGGATGATAAGAAGAGTGACTCTTGTTCAAATCAGTTTACCTTTCTTTTGTCGACAAGGAAAATGATGATGGCGAGGACGAGGAGACACAATGCGGCACCAACAACTCCAGCAATAATAACTGTACTTGAGCTTGTGGCTATTTGTCCAATTGCTTTAATTTCTGCAAATGAAGTATTCAGACAAGGTCAGACAATACTTCAGAAAACAGACATATGTTGGTTTACTTTGAACAAAACAAACAGAACGAAGACTCAGCTGCAATGCAGTGTGGAACGTCAGTGTAAAAGAAAACTCAATACTGATCCAAACTGCACGCAGTCTAAAAGGCGTAATAGGGTGAAAAACATTCCCTGCATTATAGGTTGTACTGCTACGTATTGCGGATCGCAATCAAAGAAGTACTTGTGATAACATACTCCTCGTTAGCATTTGAGTTTTAATGTAACTCACTGTTGTTGAGTCGGGTCACACCGCCGCAGCTGAGATTCCAGTGTTGCACTTGACAGTTGAATACCAGCCTTACCCCACCCAAGTGTGTTTCAGTCATATTGAATGTTATTGGTGAAAGTCCTTGATCTCCAACATGTAATAATTGCGAGGCGTCACCTGTCTGCAGAGTGAAGTTTGAATCTGCAGAACAGTGGGAGCTCCGGATATCGTAATACGCAGTAATGTCCACGGTCAGTGTCACCGCTTCATGCAGGGTTAGAATCTCTGTGTCCTTGTCACCGGTGATGTTGCATGCTGGTGTCCTGGGAACTGAAAGGACTGCATTTATATTTTTTATTTATTTATTATTATTATTTTTTACCAGAAGGGTGTCAGTATGTTCGAAATTGTTTAAGTGTACTCACTCTGATGTCAAGTTTAGAAATGCATATACATCTAATCGTTAATCGATAATCTGTTTAACTTTCGTTACATAACGCAGTCTAGGGTTAGTATCAGAATTCAAGCATTCTCAGTTGTAAAAATAGGAACAAAGCATTAGGGCTGAAATATAAGTTTACCACAACATATGAATGACCGTGTGTGTTTTCATGCCTAACCTCACCTCAAAGAAAATATCACATACGCATAACATTGTTGACGGGTTTATATAAATTCCCAATTTTGACAGTGAAATTTCACATGTCTGTAATTAGTCAAGTCAATTCAAACAGTGAGCTAAATGGTCCTCCCAATTTTGAAAGTCCACGGCTCACACATGTTAATTAGTCCTACTATCTACTGGTAAAATTGTGCCTTTCACAGTGGATTACATTACCAGTCTCCCTAGCTTTCACTGTAATCATCTTACAACCACGTCAAATAATCACTAGACCCTTATTTTATCATCCCCAAGCGTTATTAGTGTTAAAAAATGCTACTTGTCCTGTATTTCACTCACCTGATTTCATTCACCTCATTATTCTAAATTACTACAACTAGTTTCTGTTAGTCCCAGTATTGACAGCGAAACTTCATAAAGTAACGGATTCGACACATGAGCCTTGTGTGAGTTTATTGTGAACACAGAACTCTTGGTTAATGTGGAAAATTCGAATCTAAATAACGCAAAGTATATAGTTTTACGTACTTAGCAAACACTTTTAATAATGAAAATACAAAAACTAAAAGGCCAATTCCTAATAACAGTAGATATATGCGATGACCAGAAAACAAGACTAGATAGGAGACATGTTAAGTTTCAAGAAATCTTGACAAAGCTACTTTTTTCTAAAGCTGTGTGTCATGTTGTCGCATTTTCATCCCTATGTTACCACTGGCTTCTTAGAGAGGGGGGCCAAGCGTGATCGTATGGTCTGCGCTACATACGTGCACCAAGACCCATCATGAGATAAAGGAGGAAATACATGTAGTGATTCGACAGGTATAGAACAATTCACTCCCTATGCGTATGCGCCATTCCGTCTTGGTTTGAGAGTGACAAACAGTTATATTGAATGTTACACGATGAGAGGTCAGTGTTGGACTTAGGTCGATGTTGACAATCAGAAGAGGAAGTATACATATGCAGATAGGCTGAATGATGACAACTCAAGTAAATCCCTGTGTCCGTGTGTGTGTCGTCAACACAGTAACTTGTCTTATATGCCAGCCACTTAAACTGTGCACTGTCACAATATTATCCCAGTTGATAAGTAGGGTAACTATGTCAAAAGTACATATACACTTTAATGGAGGGATAATGTGACCATAACAAGTAGGGAGAATTTCAATTGAAAAGTCAATCATAACGAGTCCACAAGCGAGAAAGGGGTCAAACGACCATGTCACATGCTCAATAATGCCTCCATCGGCGTTGAGAACTGCAGTGCATCGACGACGCACAGAGCCTATCAAACGTGCAAGGAAGGCTTTTCGGGATGTAACGCCAAACTATGCTAAAGGTCAAGGACGTTATCTGAGGTAGACAGCGTAGACGTCGATACAGCTCATCCCAAACATGCTCTATCAGGGAGGAATCAGGTGAATTTGCAGGGTACGACAGTAGGTCAACGTTGTGGTGTTGCAAGAAATACATGCAAACCCTTGCTGTATGAGGGAGGATGAAGAAGTTGGTGTAGACGTCGATCTGTCTCGTCCCAAACATGCTGGGCAACGTCAGCGTTGTGGTGTTGTAAGAAATCCATAGCAACCTTTACCGTATGAGGGTGGGCATTGTCCTGTTGGAATGTTAACCCACGGTCATGACGTTGCAGAAAAGGAATTGCCACAGGTCAAGTAATCTGATCCCTTTAGCCCACACCGATTACGTTGCCCTGAAAAATCACAAAAGGGGTTCTTTGACATGTTGTTATTCCACCCCAAATCATCATGGAATCATCGCAAAAGCGATTGATATCCAAGACACAGGCTTGTGCATTACGTTCTCGCACCCTTCTACAGGCACGTTGACGTCCATCACTAATGGTAATGTTAAACCTGCACTCATCTGTAAAAACGACACTTCCCCACCAAACCACAGTTGCAGACATGATTTAGACACCACAATCGGCGAGCTTGTCGACGACGTTCTGTCAGGATAGTTCTGACGTAACACATTTACACCCTGGAACGTGCCTCAGGACACACTTTGTCTTTGCCTTTAACGTGTCTAATAAAAAAATTGAACCCTGGCAAGGTTAAACTCCATTCCGTAAGTCTTTGATTCTTAATGAAGAAAAGTCAATGGATTGTGATCTGTAAACGCTGCAGTTGATAATGCAGTGGTACCTAGATACACTTCAAAATACTGTAAAACTATGAAAAGACCTAATGTCTCTTTCTCAATGGAAGAATAATTCCTTTGCTGCTTGTCAAATGTCTTGGAAAAGAATTTAAAAATGACGTTCAATTCCTGAGTCTTCCTCTTGAATCGGGACAGCACCTGCACCTACATCACTGGCATCAACTATATCAAATTTTGGTGCCTGCAATATTGCTAAATTCATAAGCATGGCTTTGACTTTTTCAAGAGCAATCTGACAACTGATATCCCCTGCAATTTTACCTTTACCTCAAAAAGGTTTGTAAGTGGTGATACAACATCTGAGAAATTTTATGTTAAGTTATGTTTCGTCTTAGTTTCTTTTTTTCACTTTATATGTGTTACCTAGATCTGGTTCGTGGCCACAGTTCAAGAAATTTTGGTTTCAGGTTTTGTATTTGATAAAAAGAAACACGTCGTGAAAACGCGGTTACTAAAGTAATTATTGGACGAGATTTTTGGTGTGCATTTCATGAAAATGACAATGCACTTGCATCATGAGATGTCATCCCTATAAGTAGAGTCACCGAACATACACCGACTCATTCACTTTTCGACAGTAGCAACAGGCCACCATTATCAAGGAAGCAGAGAGACCAAACTTGAATACTGAATGCTGACCAGATTGAAAGACACGTTGGAAATCATAGTTCTGTTCATGTTCGAACAATATACCGCCTGCAGCAACGAGTCCAATCCACTGAATGCACAGCCGACCGTCCTCGCAGTGGAAGACCGCCCGTGACAATGCTGAGGCAAAACCAGCAGATTATCTATCCTCACCTGCAAAATGGTTCTACTAGGTTTATGGAAACTGCACAGACAAGCACTGGAAATCACCATAGACCAAACACTACCGACACAGTGCAGAGGCGTTTGAGGCAGAGAAACGTCAGATGTGACAGGCCTTACTTGGGTCCGATCCTGACTGTTCGACATTGCCGCAAGCGACTCGCACATCACTGGAATTTTTCGTCCCCGGGAGTGTCGAACTGTAATCTTCTCCGCCGAAAGCCGGTATTGCCTCTCGACGGCTGATAGCAGAGTGAGGGTATGGCGATGACGCGGGAGCGTTTTGCAGATAATTGTGTCCTGGAAAGAGACTCGTGGTGAGGTCTGAACACAACTGCGTGGGATGCTATTGCTCTCAGTCCCAAACTAGGCCCTTTTGTGCTCCAGAATATTAGTCCCGGTAGAGGAAATGGTGTAACACCTGCCCCCTATATTGTTCAAGCTCTGAGACCTTCCTCGTGCCATAATTTGGTGACCCGTGAAGGTCCCGGGGTAGAAGAGGCCTTCAGCAACCCATGCTTGCCATAAACGGTGACTGTGCTTGTTGTAAGAGGCGACTAACGGGATCGGGTGGTCAGGCTTGCTGTCTTGGTTGACACATGTCATCGACTCCCAATTGCACAGATCGATGCTCATGTTGTTGGTCACTGAATTGCCTGGTCCAGACTCGATTATTTACAGACCGCCGCCATATGGCTGGAATATTGCTGAGTGCTGCGTAAAACTTCACTCACTCACTCACTCATTCACTCCACCATACTTTGGTCATCGTTGAAACCATGTCTTCCAGCAGGACAACTCGCGTCCCCATACTGCCAGAGCAACTAGAGACTTTCTGAGTCAACATAGCATACACAGTCTTCAATGGCCTACTCTCAGTGCAGACTTAAACCCGATAGCACACACGTGGAACGAGATCCAGAGGAGACTCAGAGATGTGCGACCAAGGTCGACAACTTGCACTGAACACTCTCAGGCGTACCACCAAGTCTGGGCCCGATGTTCACGTCGTCTTCATCAGCCGTCTCATCCACTCCATATACAGACGAGGCAACGCTCAAGGAGGCCATACACGATATTACCTTTCGGACTGCACTGTCGCGCCACCTGCCGTCATTTTGACTTGTAATTGTCTTCATGATGAAATTCGTCTTGATGATCACACATGTTAATTTTGAAAATTGTCCGACACTTAGTACGTTAAACACATGTGTTTGAATTAAACTGATTACCAGTTTCCAAAAAGAGTGACGTTTCTTTGCGGTTCAGTGTGTGTGTACATATATATATAAAGAGAGAGAGAGATATGATTACATCGAAAATAAATTTCTCCAAAATTAAGTGCAAATTTTAGTAAGATGAACTACACGAGGATGGTCCATCAAACTGCTAAAACACATGCGCAGATATTGTGCATGTGAACAACTGTGTTTGGGTCTACAGTTTTGGGAAACGTTTCACTAATTTTCATCATTTACTGAACTCATGACAATAATCTTTTCACCCTTCCGAATTTGTTTTGCAATACACCAGTCCATGCTTTAACAGTACCTTTAAACAGTATGGACTGTTTTGCACAATCTAGTATAGAACAGTTGACTGGAGTTAGAGGCTGGTAACTTTCGATGGGTACTGTATTATTTTCCAACGATATTCTATTTTATATATCATATTTGGAGGCTACATCAACATCAGCTTGTACACTTGGTATGTGCTTCATTTGGATGCGGTAAAACTAACCGAATTTAGTCACACCAGCACACTCTATATTCCACTGATTGCTGTCACATCTAAACACCAGTCCTACTTTGCCAAGATGGGAGTCCGTCACATTTAGTGTTACTGATGAGCTGTTATCTGTGACGCTTGGTACAGAGTCGGCTTCCGTCAGCAGGGTTGTCACATTTCCGGTCTGGATGGAGATGCTGTGGGCGGTGGAGCAGTAGTAGTCTCGTACGTCCACCGTGAGGGACAGATAATGGTACTGGACAAGTGAGTTAGTGTCCTGCTTACTGGTGATGCTACATGTTGGTGTCTCTGAAGCATTCAGACTTTAGAATCAAACCAAAAGTCAGTGAGAGAGCGATGTGAGGAGAGAAGGAAGAAGAACATAGTTTGAATTAATGAGAGTAGAGTAAACAAATCAAATCTTTCATTGACATTTCTCACCGACGATGTATATGAACTATGCATTCAGAAGTATTTAAATATATGCTTTGCAAAACCCATGCTCCAACTTTCGCTTGTTCAGTTGTATGACGCCATAGGCAATAACATTTATGTTAAAAGAACGCAAGTTTTTTGGTTTTTTAATATTAGTTTGGGAAAGGTAGATCAGTGATTTACACAAGTAGCGTCATCAATCAAGACATGTCGGGTAGTGTCGGGTACGTCACAGAGTTTAACGAATCGATTCGGTTGGTCGGGATCGTCTGTTCAGACAAGAAACTATGTTCCTGAGGACTTACCGAGTACATGGATGAATGTTTTAAACCCTAACGTCGGATTCATGTACATGTATTTGAGTTCATTTCAAATTCACTAAACCTTATACTAAACAATCGACTTCGGAACAAGAATAGATATATGCGATGGCCTGCTCTTTTAATAAAAGACAGACTATATGACTTGACAGGCCACAACTTAAGCTTTAAGAAATTCTGACAACGCTACTTTTCTTAAAAGCTGTCGTGGTTTCGCATTTTCATCCCTATGCTTCCTGCTTCCCCGAGAAAGGAGCACATGATCGTATGGTTATTGCGTCACAGAACAGCGCCAGGAGCTATCATTAGATGAGGGAGTGAGTGAGTTAAGATTTATAGTCACATAGGCAGTATTCCAGCCATATCGTACCTCAAACTAGTTCTAAAATACGAATAGATATATATCATACATAAAATCCTGTCAGCGAAGGGCAGTACAACTACTAGAGTATCACACCTTGATTAAAACTTAGCTAGCGTATGTCTGGAGATTAGAATAGAACCCTATTTTTAAGCATTTCAAAGTAGAAATGGGCTAGTATTCGCCACCAGCTGAACGCAGATCACCATACCAGGGTCCAGGGGGATTACTTTACTTTAGCTAACTGCATGGACCCTAGCTGGATTTACACCATCCCCTCTGCCATTGACTTTTATGCAGAATATTAGCAATACATTAACATGACAAAATACTACGATTAAAAGCGTGGAAAACTTAAATTTACATCAAATGGTTTGGGACTTATGTACCATACTACTTGTACCCTTTCAGGAGGACACTAATTTCACAGTTGTATAACCATCGTTGAGGATACAGCCACTAATGATTTGAGATAACTAATTTAAACTCCCAATAATAAAATATTATCTATTTACAAATCAGTTAACAAATCTAATGCTTTTCGGAATGCAACAATGAAATGAGAACTGGTATTGTTAAAAAGATCCTTCATAGGTCATGATTTGAAATAGTTGTCAACTTTGATGGAAATACTCAACTCAGTCAAGCAAGATATAATTGACCGTGATTCTTTATTCACAAGGGATACAAAACGGAGGATCCTCACCTTTTAGTATATATCATCTTACGCGTATGGGTCGTTTGTGGCCAATGTGGCGTCATCGCATAATGGCCGCCTTGAATCTGGACTGACAACCCAAGTAAGTGTAACCAATATTGGGTTTTATTGCATGCAATTTATTGATACTCGCTTGAGTGTCCCACTTCTTTTGCATCAGATCACCAATATAAGACCCAATGGTAGCTTTATAATCAGCGTATGGAATAAGAAGTGGTGTCACAGATTTGTTGAGTGCTGCCTTAGCAGTAAAATCAGCCATTATGCTCAGAGAAATGCCAAGGTGGTTGGGCAATCAACAAAAGACGACGTAGAATTGGCCAGTAGCAAGATCATTACTGAACGATTTCTATTAAACGTGGATGTTTACAATAAGGTTTTTAATAGCCTGAAGGCACGAAAGAAAGTCCTAACAGACAAACATATACTGTTTGTACTTAGGGTGTTGTTAAACATAATTAAAGGCAGTTAGGATAGAATGTGTTTCTGCTGTGAAAAGATCTGTTATGTGGTTATCGAGACGATATTGTTTACCAATACCAATGGCCCAAGTCACTGAGCCACCATCCTTGCACCCATCTTTAAACAGGCATTTATATGCATTAAATTGACTGTTCAAATTATTATATTCTTGCTTATACTGTAATTCATTGGCTCCTGATATTCTTTAAAATATTGTGAGAGTTATGTCGACTTGTGGAAGAGCCAGTCGCCAAGGCGCAGAAGAAAAAAAAAACACTACAGAAGTATATTTTCCAGCACAATGCCGGTAGTAGAAAAGAATGCATTTATGTGCCCAATAGGGGGACCAATAGATTTCCTGTTGTATAAATCGTCCTGAAGGGGATTGAAGACACAGTTATAAGCAGGGTTAGATTCATTGGAGATTCGAGTAAAGTTTGTTAATATAAATAATATAAATATTAACTAAGATTGGTAATGTTAAGATAAATATACAGCGGTTTGTAAAAGATGGTTCGTCGGCCTCGAAGGAGAGACTATCTTCAGGAGAGGTTCTCAAGGACCGAAGACAATGTCTTAGACATTGATACTGGACAGAATCAAGTAGTTGTAGGCTGCTTTTGCGGGCTCCACCATATAAGATGGAGCCATATCAAGTTTCGAGAGGACCAGTGACATAGGTGGAGGGCGGAGGTGGCATGATCCCCTCGCTACTTTTGAGTTGAAAATAACTTTCAACAAACCTAGTGCATTCAGGAATTTCGCTTTAAGGGATTTAATTTTTGGCAGAAAGGTTAATGGGAGGCTTCCTTTGTAGCCTTGATATGGTGCCATTTAACAGTTCAGGGTCCTTTTGTCGTATGTATTTATGATTAAACGTATACAATTTGTTTTTAATTTGGAAACTTTAAAACCTTTTTCAAGACACCATTCCTTCCGCTATTTAAACACAACTGCATTTGCCGTTCAGTGGTATCCATAATTTTGCCACGACAAAAGAATATTAACATCATCAAGAAATAACGAACCATCAATTAAATCGTTTAAAACCTTTAATAAACTATTAATCTTTACACTAAACAATGTGACAGGGATAAAAGAAAATGAAATACGCGTGGTAATTCGACAGGCATAAAACAATTGACTTCCTGTGCGTATCCGCTACTGGTGAAAATGGGACGTTAATAATACATCACACAATCTCACTGGTGTGCATCTTTAACAACTGATCGTGCTACATCATTGATGGAGGGTAATGCAAGAATGAGACAATGATAATTACAAGACAATGACTGTGTGTTCATAATAACTAGCCTGGCCTCATAACACACAGCTCCATACAAACCGTTGGCATCTTTTGAAATTATATCTCTTCTGTGGGAAATATGAAACTGAAATATACTCACGCACAACGGTCAGAATACACTTGCCGCCACCATCAAGTCCAGAAGTACATAACCATTCTCCAGCATCTGTTGTTTCTACACGAGAAATGTTGAGGACTGAGTGAGTGCTGTTGATGACAGAGGCCGATACGTTCCGAGTCGTACATGATCCATTTGACAATTTACAATGTGCAACGGCAATTTCACTGGGGTTGTTATACACGTGTAGCAGACTTGCCCCGACACAGATCAGCTGTCCAGACGACCCCAGACAATTGGAATGTGAGCAGATGAGTACAGCAGAAACTGTGGAGAATATTTCAGAAGTGTGAAGTGCTGTTTTTTTGTTTCTCAACTCTTTTGGAATTTCTCAAGTATTACATTATCGTAAATACAAAATAACCTTTGCATCGATTTTCATTTAAAATGAGTCGTTAGTATGTCATTTACTGAAATGATTTCCCTAAATGTGTTGAACTGACCGCAAAGTGATTGTGTCAGCAACAGTAACGTCTTGTGTACGGCTGTGTTGGTTGCCATCCTGGAAATGGAAAATTCACAAATTATTCAAATGAACTATTAAATAAGGGGGCGTATCATATATGCCCGTTATGAAAGTAAATGCGTATCATATAGGAACGTTGTGAGTGAGTGAGTGATTGAGTGAGTTAATATTTAATGTCACATCGGCAATATCTCAGCCATATCGTGACAAGAACATTTAATACTGAAATGAAATATGTAACTATTATAAAACCTGTCAACGAAGGACAGTAAAACAACTAGAATATCAAGATGAGAATATAAAACTAGTAACTATACCTGAAACAATTTATCTATAGAGGACAATACAAGATAAAAATGGGCTATAGATTGCTAACAACTGAAGGTAGATCGGCATACTAGGGACCATGGGGACTTACCGTACCTTTGCTATCTGCATGGACCCTAGCTGGATTTACACCATCCCCTCAGCCGTCAGCAATTTGGGAAATCTAGCAGTGCAAATAAAAAGACATTTATGCTACGATTAAAAACGTGGAAAGTTTGAATTTACTTTGAATGTTTGTGAACTTACGCACCCTCTCAGGAGGACAATAGTTTTACAGTACTTCAACCCCCTTTGCGGATACAGCCACTAACAAGCACAGTTATGAATTTAAACTTCCAATAATAAAATATTTAAAAGCCTGAAGGCAAGAAAGAGAGTCTGAATAGATTATATACTGTTTACGTTTCGGGTGTCTTTGAATATATTTAAGAGCTGTTAATATGGCATTAGCTTCGGCTGCAAAAATAGAACTATTGTCCGGTAATCTAGAAGATATTGTACTGGATCCAATGACAGTGGCACAAGCAACTGCGCCAGCGTCCTTGGACCCATCTGTAAATAAGGATTTTTATTTTTTTATGTATTTTCAATTGATTATATTCTTGTTTATACTGTAATTCATTCGTTTCTGATGTTTTAAATGTAGTTAATGTTAGGTCAACCTGTGGTCTAACCAACTGCCAAGATGGAGAGGAAAGAAGACGGAAGGGAGCTATATTGTTCAGCTCAATACCAGCTGCAGCAATAAACGGCTTTATTCTGAGCCCAAGAGGTAGAACAAGAGAAGACTTTTTGCTATATAAATCCTCATAAGGAGGATTGAAGACACAGTTATATGCAGGGTTAGATTCCTTAGAGTATAGTTTTGCGATATATTGTAAAGATAGTTTGATACGGCATTGTGCAAGAGATGGTTCATCAGCCTCAACGTACAGACTGTCAGTTGGTGAGGTTCTGAAGGACCCAAGACAAAGTCTTAGACCGTGGCGATGGACAGGATCAAGAATTTTAAGATTGCTTTTGCAGGCTCCACCATAGACGATAGAACCATAATCAAGTTTAGAACGAACCAGTGATCGATATAGATGTAGAAGGGTAGCTTGATCCCCTCCCCATTTTGAATTTGAGACAACTTCAAGTGCTGTCAAGTACTTTCAGACATTTAGTTTTAAGTGATTTAATATGTGGTAAATACGTTAAATGTGAATCAAAGATTATACCCAAGAATTTGGCTTCCTTCACAACTTTAATCCGCGTCCCATCTAGAGATAGTTCAGGGTCTTTATGTGGCTTGTATTTACGACAAAAATCTATGCAGTTAGTTTTCGATTTGGAAAATTTAAAGCCGTTTTCAAGACACCATTTATTCATCCTGTTTAAACACAACTACATTTGCCGTTCAATGGTATGCATATTTTTACCACGACAAGAAATATTAAAATCATCCACAAATAACGATCCATCAATTGAATCATTTAAAACTTTTGATAAACTGTTGATCTTGATGCTAAAAATAGGGACAGACAAAATACTGCCTTGTGGAACACCCTGATCCTGATTGTAATGATCAGACAGGGTAGAACCCATGCGGACCTGGAAATGTCTGTCATTTAAAATGTTGGCAATAAATTAAGGCAAACGACCTCGCAAGCGAAAGTCATGTAAATCTCTCAGAATGCCATATTTCCAGGTTGTGTCATATGCTTTTTCGAGATCAAAAAAGATAGACACAGCGTGTTGTTTATTAATTAGTGCGTTTTTCACAAATGATTCTAAACGCATTAAGTGGTCGACAGTACTTCTGTTTTTACGGAAACCACACTGTATATCTGTTATGAGATTATTTGTTTCCAAGTACCAAACAAGTCGATTATTTAACATGCGTTCCATGGTCTTGCAAACACAGCTAGTCAATGAAATCGGACGATAATTGGAGGGATCCCTATGATCACGTCCAGGTTTAGGTATTGGTACTACTATGGCGTCACACCATGAAGAAGGAAAGGTACCCGATGTCCAAATATCATCAAAAATATTTAGGAGAGTTTCCAGGCAGGATTCTTGTAAATGTTTCAGGAGTTGATAATGTATGTTATTAGCTCCTGTAGCAGTGTCATGAGCTTGATCAAGAGCAGTACGGAGTTCATGAATAGAAAACGTTTCATTATAATCTTCCCCATTATCAGAATTGAAATTAATAGTTTTCTTTTCTTCTTGTTTTTGATATTGCTGGAATTTTGCTACATAATTTGAAGAGGAAGAATGTTTAGCAAGGGTTTCACCCAGTTTATCATCAATATCTGATTTATCAGTAAGCAATTGATCTCAATGTTTAAGATGATGGACGGTAGATTTAGTACCCTTACCTTTAATTTTCTGGACCATGTTCCATACCTTGGACATGGGTGTCCGAGAATTTATTTTGGATACATAATTTTGCCAAGATTGGCGTTTGTTCTGTTTAAAAGTACGCCGTGCTTTAGCATTTAAAATTTATTTAAATTATGCACCATGGGATGGCGACGGAAATAATGTTCTGCTTTTTTCCTTGCCTTCCTAGCCTGTTTGCACTCATCGTTGAACCACGGTTTTCTTAGGTGTGGAACTGCAGAGGACTTTGGTATACACTCATCAGCTATGGAATTGAGTTGATCAGAAAAGCATTTAATAGCACCAGGAACGTCAATAAAACGTTCAGGTTTAAGTTTTTCAGCACACAGTGTTTCATATAAAGCCCAGTTAGCCTTTTTAAAATTACGCCTTGATGATGGAGGAACATCAGATGGAGTTACAGCTTTTAATACAGTAGGAAAATGGTCACTTCCACAGAGGTCATTGTGGACTGACCATTCAAATTCATTTAGTAGTTCTGAATTTGTCAATGACAAGTCAAGAGCAGAATAGGTCCCTGTACCAGGGTGTAAATATGTGCTGGAACCATCATTATAAATACATAAATCATTGTCAGAACAAAAGTCCTCCAACAACTTACCTTTAGTGTTTGCAGTTACACTACCCCAGTGTGGGTTGTGCCCATTTAAATCTCCCATTATAATACAGGGCTTCGGGAGTTGGTCATATAAAGCTTGAAAATCAGTTTTGGTAAACGTCGAAGACGGCGAAATATACAGCGAGCATAGCGTAAACGCTACATGTAAACGCTAAGTGAAACAGGGCTTTGAATAACGTTTTGTCTGACCAGAATGGATGACCCGCCAGTGGCCCTATCACCCGGAGGTGCAAAACAATGATATGCATTAAAATGACGCAGGTCAAATGTATCTATTTGTTTTACATATGTCTCTTGGAGACATATCGCTGAAGGTGTGAAATCTTGGACTAATAGCTGTAATTCATGTAAATTAGTCCTCAATCCTTTGCAGTTCCACTGTACAATATTATTGAATAAACTATCTTTTGGGGGGATTTATTGGGGATCTACCCCGCACTCTTTTAGAGGGCGACAAGCCATGTGCCCTAGAATGGACGTTTTCAGAAATGTTCATGTCTTCAAGAGACCCAATTTTATCAAACAGTTGAATTTTGTTCTGTGACCCTTTAGGAGCTCTGCCACTCTGTTGCCTTGAAGCATCAGGCTTTGGCTTAGGTTTACTTTTCATAATTTGTTGACTATCAGCTGTCGATTGAGACTTTGAGTGTGACTGAGATGATGATGATTTGTGATCAGAAGAAGACTTTGATGTACTAGGAAGTGATTCCTCAGCCTGAGATGATATAGCAGGGTACAAAAGCTGTGGAGAATCACAATTTACCCAAGTCAAGGTAGTTTGGCAGCCTGTGGATGATTTTGTTATTTTAGGGGTTGAGTCCAATGATGTTTTTGCTACTGTAACATAACTTTCTGGAAGATCAGACCTCTTTACAATTTTTTTTGCCTCAGAAAAGGAGATATTTTGAGTAAACTTTATTCTGTTTATCTCCATTTGCTCTTTCCAAATATGACACTGTTTTGAAAATGAGGAGTGGTCGCCTGAGCAGTTGGTGCATTTTTTGACGTTACTGTCACAATCTTCTGTTGTGTGTGTCTTTTCACTGCAGTGAGCACACACAACAGACAATGTGCAAGTATTGACACCGTGGCCGAACTTTTGGCATTTGAAACACCGAAGGGGATTCGGTATGTACTTTTCCACACTGATATTACAGTATCCAGCTTTAAGTGATGTTGGAGCAGTAGGTGATGAGAAAGAAAACAGATAGGTATTAGTTTGAATGGTTGTGTTGTTTTTACGGATTCACATATAATACACCCTGATCTTTCATTTCAGAAGCGATATCAAGTTCAGACATGTCTGCCAGTAAGCGATCTCGATCACGTACGCTTCCCTTACTCGTGTTCAGTGTTTTGTGACAGTAACCGGAGTGCCAACGAAAGTGTCAGTGTTCAAAAGGTTCGTTGACTGTTGCCTTTTGGCGGACTCGATCAACAGTGCACCAGAACGTAATTTCCTAATGTTCTTTACATCACCGGCAATGCCTTGGATACCCTTAGACACCGCAAAAGGGTTTAACTTTAAAGGTGCATTATCTTTGGTCTCAATGACAATAAAACGTGGCCAGTAGTCAACGTGTTTAGACGGTCTGAGGTCATCAACAGGGTCATTTTCAAGAGGACATTTGCTCTTTTTAGTCGGGGTTTCGTAAGCCATGGTGAGTTATTTAGGTTTCATCATCCGAGCTCCCCACCCACCACGGAGTATCACAAGGACAATGCTAAAGCAAGCGGGCCTCCAGCCTGCAGCACCAAGGATACCTGGATGATATACTCCAACAGAAGAATTATGAATAATTGATCCACCAGACTGGCCCATGAGCCATCGCCTTCTGGGCATAAGACTCTAGGCAAAGTTTTAAATTTCAGAATTCAAATCAAACACGTTTATAAAAATAAAACCAAGACCAAAATTACATCAATTTCAAATTATACTTGTGCAAATATATATAGATTCCATGCACAGGGCTTGGCATGACCAGCCGATTGGTCGAACCGGGCCCATTCGACCACCCGTCTAGGCGAAGTCAGGGCCAAAGTGGTGTATTGAGCAACAGGAACACGGTTGCAAGCTCCTATTGCCCTCAACAACCAGGATCCCTTCCTCCGCCGACACGGGCCGCAACCCACGGCAAACGGGTTGGTGGACCAAATATCCCCCCGGGTCCACTACGGGGGTGTCGGCGAGCTCTTGGCGTTACCCAGCACCCACCACGAGGAGGTGGCTCGCCACGGGTGCCATATGGCCGTGGACATGAAATACGTAGTGGCAAGCAAATCCACGTTGGACAAAGGGCGAACGTCGCATGTGCAAGGAATAACAATTGATGCAAGATAGCATTCAGAGAGTGCGTCCCAAATCCACGTTGACAAACGGCACAGCTTTATGTTAATCATTGGATTTACTTGTTGGATTACTATTCCTTCTTAACCAAGAACAGGAATTACATTTGCAGTACAAGCTGTCCAGGCCGCACACTTGAAGTCCACCTTTGCAATTGGTCAGACACAACGTTGGAGTTCTTACAACATTTTCATAAGTATATATAACCAGTGATAATGTACAACAGAGTCTCCCTAATAAAGCTTATCGAATACATTCAACACCAATTAAAATGTTGATAAAATCCATAATAATAGTAAACACTTCAATAAAGCAATCCTACACGCGATTGGTGCATATTTAGCATCAATATGGCTCACCACCTGCAACAATGTGTACGTAATGGCTACTGGAAGGAATGTGTGTTCACTCTGCAAGTCGAGTGGTCCTACGAATATTCTTAGCTTACTTTAGTTAGAAAATCAAAAATCCTAAAGTGAATCGAATCCCATTTGTGCCATGAAGTTGATAACTTGTGGCAGAGTGTATGGGGGCAGTAATTTGTAGTAAACTGTTCCTGTGTAATGGGCTATTTTTAACGGTCAGCTGTGAAAAGAATGGTCTTTTCAACACATGATGTTACGGCTATGAATTTGCCTTGACAAACGATGTAAGAAACCCACTGTGAACAAGTCTAAAGCATTCAAATATTATTATTATCAAAGAGAGGAAGTTATACAAAGTCAAAAGTCAATTTCACAATAACGATTTCAAATACAATGCAAATGAGACAAAATCTTAGGCCATGGATCACAAAATATACTATAGCAAACTCACCAAAGTCTCAGCGCGAGAGAAAAACAGTTATGCAGAATGTAACACAGCGAGAGGTCAGGCAACAGTAGATCAGGCGTTGACAGATGCAGAAAGATATTACTCCAGTTAAACTCTGTGCCCGAGTCTCAACACGGCAACTATAACTATATATTCAGTGTTTTCCCGAAAGTTCGGGCACATACGACCATCGCCAACACTGTAGAAATCTCTAGCAGTCTCCCGGAAATAAGAAATAGAAAACCAATGGCAGATAATTTCCAGTCTGCCTGCTACCAAAATCTTTAAAATGCTGACCATCTATTACACGGAATGTGACCCATCTCATAATGATTTTTCCAAACACTAAACGTTGTGACCCAATAACAGTAATTATTACTTAATTAATAACAAAATATACAGAAAATACACTCTCGTAAAAGTGAGCACATTAGTTTGTAAAAAACCTCTGAATGAATACATTTGAAAAAGGAAATATCGTCTAGATTTTTCTTTAAGTTCTGGCGACACGTGTGCCAAGTGAACAACGTTCAAGTTCGTGAGACGGCATGTGTAATTGTTCTGTGTGGTATGAAGGTATCATGAAATAAGGATAAAATGGTTGGACGAATACCTTCTGTATTAACCCGTGAAGGTCCCGGGTTAGAATAAGCCTTCACCAACCAATGCTTGCCATAAAAGGCGACTATGCTTGTCGTAAGAGGAGACTAACGGGATCGGGTGGTCAGGCTGACTTGGTTGACACGTCATCGGCTCCCAATTATGCAGATCGATGCTCATGTTGTTGATCACTGGATTGTCTGGTCCAGACTCGATTATTTACAGACCGCCGCCATATAGCTGGAATATTGCTGAGTGCGGCGTAAAACTAAACTCACTCACTCACCTTCTTTATTTATCCTGAAAGATTCTCCTTCTCTGACTAATAATCTTAAGGAATATTGGGGTATTGGGCTTATATGAATACCGCTACGGTCATAATCATGTGAAGTAGCCTGTTCCAATACTTAACACGTGTTGTATGATGTACTGTTAAGTGTTTCATACTGGATTATGTTTTGCAGTGTTTGTGTCCATAACTGGACAAAGTAATAATTTATATGATGAAAACTATATTTACTCAAAAGGAAACCATGTGGATTTCAAAGAAATATCTATCCAAGATTATCCGAGCCATACACAAAGTAGTCTTCCATATAACCTAGCAAGAAGAATATGTGCAATAGTTTCAAACAAGGACAATTAAAGACTGAATGACCTTAGAATACTTTTACTATTACGGGAATATCCACAATCTCTTGAAGAAGATTTACAGCTTAACAGAGATCTTTAGACAGGAACGATGAAACAAACTAATGAGCAAAATGTAACTGCTTTTTGCATCAACTTAAAATCCGTTGAACCCAAATGTGTTCTATACGATTAAAGAAACATGTGCGAATGTGTTCCATACGATTAAAGAAACAAGGTGACAGACAATGCTAAAATCTGTAAACATAATTAGTAGCAAAAAGGCAAGCTCAGAATCTTAAAAAGATCCTAGCAAAGCAAAATTTACTTCTAAAAACAGAATGTACTAACTCCTACTGTGTCCAGATGTAAGAGAAGTAACTGTGGAACGTGTCAACATATTGTTGGTGGACACTCTGTAACTTTCACGAGAAACTGTGATTTCTTTGTAAAACAGAACTTTGACTGTTCTTCCATAAATATCATATATGTCACACCATGCAGAAGCAGCAATGAACAGTGTATTGGTCAATCAGAAAATCCGAGAGCCCGGGTTTGTGTCCATAAACAACTAATACAGTGTCCTGAAACCGATGTATCCCACTAAGTGAGCATCAAAATATAGATAAGTTCACAATATCGTTAACAAGTACAATACTCGGACAAACTAAAAAGAATTTTAAAAGAGCCCTACTTGATAGATAAGTTCAAACCAATGTTAAACCACTGTAACCTTGATCTTGCCACTCTAGAACTTTGTTCAGTTGGTCGGGATCTATAGCCTAAAATGTTTCAGATTTAAGTACGAGAGAGAGAGAGAGAGAGAGAGAGAGAGAGAGAGAGAGAGAGAGAGAGAGGTCTGGAAAAATACTACGGTGATTGTAAATATTGCCACATTATAAAAAGTTAACATACTCTAGTTTTGTAACGGGCATAGACACATGTACATGAAATCTAAATAACTGTGTTATTTCAGAAGATAAGTCAAGGGTCCAGAAGGAAAGAAAATATATGCAAGCAAGAATCTATCGAAACAGAGGTATGTTAGAGGGTATTTATAAATGCGCAACCATCAATAAAGACCAACCAATAATGCAACGCAAGCTTTCTACCATTTGATCATATATTAAGTAAGTAAATACTCACTTTCTTAATTATCACTGAAATTTTGTTCAAGTAAAATATACATTTTAACCCACAGTGCTCAGTTAGATGTTGAAAATAAAATAAATAGTGTTTTACTTACACTGTGTTAGTAAAATTGTCAAAATAGTTACTTCATGCCACCATGCTGACCGGAACGTGTTATAGGTGCTGTTGTGGTTTAGGTTATTTCATCCTCATACCTACTTAATAGCTGACAACCTGCGGGGTATTACAGCAGACGCACGTTTGAGTACATGTGACCATTCGTGTTACATTGTTTTTTTTCAACAGACATGTTGGAAAAGTCGAGGAGAACGACAAATGATAGTTTGTTTCTTACTTTATTTCTGAATCGCATCGCTTGTCTTCATGCTGTCAGATATGTGTCTAGAAGCGAAAACGCCAGACTTTTATTTCTTACAAGGGCAAACTCACTGCTGTCTAGACATTTAAACAATACTCAAGATCATTTACTCAGAAATGATTATCATGATATTCGTCCATGGGTGTGTAATTGTAGGCGATGTCATTTGAGACACATCACATTTTATTGTTTTCTGGTGAAGGTATTTTATTAGTTAAAATTATGCAAATACAACTACTAAACACCAAAAATTTATTTAAGGCTTTCATTGGTGAAGGGTTATTTGATGAACATCGCGGTTGTCTGAAATGTGATCTACGAAGTTCATAGAAGGTTTTGATGAGGGTTTGGTGTTAAAATTATATATGGTTGAGGGGCATCTGAATTATGCTTCTTTGTGGAATATTTACATCACTAAGGAAGTGAGGTGGTTCATTCTGGTCTCATTTTCATATTAGGTGTAATGTGAAAAGAGATAAAGTCTCTGATTGGGTACAAGTTCTTTGAGGCATATTAAATACCCTGGGTGTCCAAGCACATGGCACTTATCACCCGGCCTTGTACAGAACAGCATAACACAACAGTAGCATTATTACTTGCCACAGGTTAGTTTTAATTGATAGTTTCTTTTGTTTAAATACAGCCAAGTTAGACATTATTGTTGATACTATGCTTAAACAGAATTTTTTAAAAACATCACTACGAATAAATAATAAGCAAGTTCTTTCAACAAAACATGTAACTGAAGTGTATGCACTTGTGCATACCTTTGAAATGGTGTTTTGCAGGTGCCAAATGGTAGAAATTGTAAACACCCATTTCATTGCATAGATGGGTAAGGTGTATATTTCTTCAATAGACTGTTATTCCTCAGTACATTGTGTGAATGTTTTTACTGTGTATTTGTGTATCATGTCTTTATTTTAACTGACTTAATGCAACCTGCACAATGTTAAGCTATTTGTTATACACAACATTTTCCTAGAATGATATATTTTATGTGTATTTGATGTTTTGTGAAATGTTGCGGGATGGTTTCTTGTGGAATCTAATGTGGATTAGATTCTACCCTAGACAACTGCCCTAGAAATAAAATGTCCTCACCACTACCATCTTGTTTTGATGAAGAGTGCTGGTCACAGGTGGAGACGATATTTGAAAAAAATAATATACTTACCCTAGTCACGCCATGCACAATATTTATCCTCTCTGATAACTATCCCTTCAGTGGCCACCCGCACATTTTGCCTCATGCCTTGTATTCGTTTTGTATACACCCTCGAAACTGTCTTATTCTCTTTTCACCTCACTTGACGTCACACCAGCGTATAGCAAATGTATCCTGCTTCCTCTTTCAGTTCATGACTTGTCACAAACACAAAAAATATAAGATACTAGAAGGGAGATAACTCTTCGGGTCTAGTATGGGACGTAAATACGATTCCATCAGATGCTTAACAATATCGTTTGGGAAGGGGTTGCGGATTTAAAATGTATAATAAGATCAACTGAATCAATCAGGAATACTCACAATTTGTCAATTTGTTTGACTATGTACTATCAGGAACACATCATCTAAAGAAAGTCCGTAATAAGGTATCCAAAGATGCTCTCTAATTATATTAAATTAAAATAATTCTGGTAGTGAAATTACAAATTTTGCGAGGAAAAACATTCTGCCAGAAATTTCTACAGAAATGCAATTTCAGAGCCAGTTTGTGAGGTTATTAACCCGTGAACACACTGGCGCATGAACGTTTTGGGTTCATCTCCTCGAGATCTTTCCAGTGATATAAAATATGTCCTTGTAGCTTGCTCCCTTCTGTGTGTCAAGATAGGACTTGCTGGCCATTCCTAAGTTGTTCAACCCGGCCTTGTGGTTACAGTATGTTGATAATCTGGCCCTCAATCAGCTACAGACCACAGTCAGTAGAAGCTGAGTGTTATAAGAACGTACATCTAAAAACTAAAAGCTAATACTATAAACTGTCAGTGTCCAATCGTTTCTGTACCAATCATGCTATCTTTTAATGAAAACTTGTAAAACGTAAAACGTAAAACGCAAAGTGGTGGCAATCAGCTGAGATCTCAACAAGGTCTTGAAGTAGGAAGTAAGAATGAAGTGTCCGGATAGCTTCTGAAACTACTACAGATATTGCCCTTGAAAATGCTGAATCAAATGTCATGCATTGCAAGGTAAGTTGATAAGGGCTTAACTGCGAACGTGTTAAATATTTCCTCATTTACATATTGACGTGACTGCACGCTGATTTATTGCGTCTATAGCTGAAGGGAAGTAACTCATAGGACATCGGACAATATATCCGTATGTATACTTGAATTCTAATTTCTTCAACATCGACTGTTTCAGTACAAGTATATTGAAGGTTCCGACTCATTTCTGATGACAAATACATGAGCCCATAGACAAGATATTGTGCTCACATTTTGTGAGCAAGATGTTGGTGGGCTGTTCTCGAGTTCACATGGATGTCAAAAACTGTGCCTATTGTCATGCCACCTGGATAGTTGCTCTACGTTTGGGAAAACCGACAACTGGTCTGACCATAATACACCTTTCATCTCACACTCCAGTGACCATTTCTTAGACAATAGCTGACAGTGAAAGTATTTTGCAATGTAGAACAGCATTGTATTGTATTGCATTTCCATATTCACTTTAAAAAAAATCTGAAACTAGCAAATCATCCACTGCTGACATCTACTGCATAAACAATAAATGTAGCAATGTCTTTTCATACTTATTTTTATACTCCCTCTCCCTACATTACAGTATAGCATAAAACTAACAAGAATAAGGGCAAGAGTTTGGTTTTACGCCGCATTCAGGAATAGTCCAGCAGGGGGGCACCTGACAACTGGTCTGATTCAGATTCTCACAATGTCGAACTGCGGCCTCCTACTCTTGTCTGTCCTTCCGTAACCTCAATACTAAGCCTCCTACTCTTGTCTGTCCTTGAGTCACCTCAACACTAAGCCTCCTACTCTTCTCTGTCCTCGAGTCACCTCAATACTAAGCCTCCTACTCTTGTCTGTCTTTGAGTCACCTCATTACTAAGCCTCCTACTCTTGTCTGTCCTTGAGTAACCTCAGTACTAAGCCTCCTACTCTTGTCTGTCCTTGAGTAACCTCAATACTAAACCTCAGTACTAAGCCTCCTACTCTTGTTTGTCCTTGGGTCACCTCAGTACTAAGCCTCCTACTCTTGTCTGTCCTTGAGTCACCTCAATACTAAGCCTCCTACTCTTGTTATCCTTGCGGCACCTCAATACTTCGTATTTTTGTATATAAGTTGGAGAAAACCATGTCCTTCCTCAGTCATGGCCAATGCACAAGTACAGTATCGTTTCATAGCTTCTCGTAAAGGTGGCAAGCTGTTGTGCCTGCATGGTTTCCGATTAGAGCCAACAAGAAAAAGGAAAAGTGGATTGTGCATCGTCACCAATGGAACCATCACTCGACATCGGGGTCGCGAACGAACATCCACCTGGAAGGGGGGCACCTCAAGCTGAGGACTGTCGTGTCCAAGGCGTATCTCTCACTCTTTCAGTTCCTTGATTTTCTGAAGAAGGAGCAACACACCAACGAAACGCTGACTGTGCAATATGACGCTGGGCAGCACAGGCCACACAAGAAGAGGAAATATCGTCACATTGACTCCCGGCTGCATGTGCTCAAACAAAGACTGGCGGACAACATAATACACCCGGAAGAGTATGCTGACGAGTGCGTGAAATTGATACGTGTGAGACTGAGTGATGCTTTGTGATATGGTGACAATCAATTTAATAGCTGCCAGTCATTGAGGTGTGAACACTGCTAATTTTATTGTTGATTTAACTTACCTGAGTCTGTGTATCGCTAAATAAAAATTCTCACTATGTCGAACTGAGATTTCCAGTTTTCTCTTATTATTATCAAAAGGTCGACATAGTGAGAAGTAACCGACCAAACAGCCCTTTAAATTACACTCCAGTGACCACTTCACCGACCTCGACGTCGCCAGCCACTGTCAACATTGGATCACCTTACGAATGCTCTCTGAGTTGTTTCTGACAATATTCAGCAGCGAGTATTGGTATTATAGTTACCTGATTTAGTCCATGGTTACTTGTGATCTATGGTGTATATCCGACGAGGGTCCATGCAGGTAGCATGAAGAGCCACTTCCTCGTGGTGGGTGCTGGGTAACGCTAAGTGCTCTTCTCCAGTGTGGACCCGGGACAGAATGTGTCCACAGCACCCCATTGCTTGTCGTAAGAGGCGACTAAATTGGGCAACCTGTTTGCCGTGGGTTGCGTCCCGTGTCGGTGGAGGACGGGAACCTGGTGGTTGAGGGCATTTGGGCTTTAAACTGTTTTCCATTTACCCAACACACCACTTTGGCCCTTACTTCACCTAGACGGGTGGTAGAACTGGCCCAGTTCTATCAATCGGCTGGTCACGCCATGCCCAGAGCTGCAACTGTGTATGCTCACAATTTTTGAAATTGTTAATTTAATGTTTAATGCTTAGTCCTTGAGACTGCTATTTCAAATGCATCATGTTATGTATGTTTTTGCCTAGAGTCGTAAGCCCAGAAGGCGGTGGCTCATGGGCCAATCAGGTCGAATAATTACTTTTATATTATTCTGCTTGAGTATATCATCCGGGTATCCTTGGTGCTGCAAGCTGGAGATCCGCTTGTTTTTAGCATTGACCTTGTCATACTCCGTGGTGGGTGGGGAGCTCGGATGATGAAATCTCAACCCTAAACATGGCTTATGAAATCCCCACCAAAAAAAACAAACGTCCTCTTGAAAGTGATGTTGATGATGATGACCTTCGACTGTCCAGAGCAATTGACTTTTGGCCACGTTTTCTTGTGATTGAAACTGTTGACAAAACACCTCTAAAACTGATCCCGTTTGCAGTTGCCAAAGGTATTCAAGGTATTGCCGGGGAAGTTAAGAACATTAAACGGTTACGTTCAGGTGCACTGCAGGTTGAGTGCGGGAAACGGCAGCAATCAGTCAATTTGTTGAGTACAGAATCGTTCGTTTGTTGGCATTCCAGTTACTGTTTCTGCTCACAAGACGTTAAACACGAGCAAAGGTATCATCAGAGACCGTGACCGGTTGTTTTCTGACATGACATAACTTGACATCGCGACTGAAATGAAAGACCAAGGTGTACTCTATGTAAAACGCTTTTCAACACGTAAAAACAATGAAACTGTTCCAACAAATACCTACCTGTTTTCCTTTTCGTCACCAGCTGCTCCCAAGTTCTTGAAGGCAGGTTACTGTAATATCACTGTTGACACCTACATTCCCAATCCGCTGAGATGCTTTAAATGTCAGAAGTATGGCCATGGTGTGAATACGTGTACATTGTCTGTTGTGTGTGCTCACTGTGGTGAGAAGACACACACAACTGAAGATTGTACAAGTATTTTTAAGAAATGCACCAACTGTTCAGGTGATCATTCTTCTTTCTCTAAAGAATGTCCAATTTGGAAAGAACAAATGCAGATCAACAAGATCAAATTTACTCAGAACATAAGTTTCTCTGATGCCAAGAAACTTGTACAGAGATCTGAGCTGACAGAAAGTTATGCTTCAGTAACCAAAACACCAATCGAGCTAAGCCCTAAAGTATCTAAATCAACCACAAGCTGCCAAACAAACTTGACTTGGATAAAAAGCAACTCTCCACAGAATCTATATCCTGCTACATCATCTCAAACTGCGGAATCAATACCTAGTACATCAGAGGAAGTTTCCCAACCGTCATCTAATCATACGTCGTCTTCTCAATCACGTTCACAGTCTCAGTCATCATCTGATAGTCAGCAAGCTGTGAAAAGCAAAACTAAACTGAAGTACGATGCTCCCAAAAAGCAAAGTGGCAGAGCCCCAAAAGGCTCGGAAAATAGAATTCAGCTATATAACAAATATGGATCCCTCGAGGACATGGACGTCTCTAAAAACGTCCATTCTAGGGCTCACAATTTGTCGCCCTCAAAAAAAGTTCGGGGTAGATCCCCAATCAACCCACCTAAAGATAATGTCTTCTAACAATATAGTACAGTGGAATTGTAGAGGATTAAGGAATTGTTTTCATGAATTACAGCTATTAGTCCAAGACTTTGCACCATCAGCTGTCTGTCTACAGGAAACGTACCTCAAACAGACAGATACTTTTACTTTACGTCAGTTTGATGCATATCATTCCTTCTCACCTCCGGGTGATCGAGCCACCGGTGGATCATCGATTATTGTTAAGCAGAATGTTATTCACAGCCCAGTAACACTAAAAACTAACCTCCAAGCCGTTGCAGTGAGACTAACTCATCATATTGCTTTTACAATATGCTCACTGTATATTCCACCTTCTTCCACACTTCATTTGTCTGATCTTCAAGCTCAGTATGATCAACTTCCGAAACCCTGCATTATAATGGGTGATCTTAATGGCCATAATCCACTTTGGGGTGGTACAAATACCAACATTAAAGGTAAAACACTGGAAGATTTTATCTCCAATAACGATTTGTGTATATACAACGATGGTTCGAGTACTTACCTGCATCCTGCAACCGGCACCTGCTCTTTGTCTCTTGCAGACTCTATTGTACTTAATGAATTTGAATAGTCAGTCCACAATGACCTTTGTGGAAGTGATCACTTTCCTACGATACTATCAGGAACTTCTCCAACTGATTCTGTATCTTACACACGATGGAATTTTTCCAAAGCAGATTGGTCCTTATTTCAAACCTTATGCACATCTAGACTAAGACCCGAATGTTTCTTGGATATTACTGATCCTATTCAGGTGTTTTCTGATGCCTTAAATATAATTGCTGATGAGTGTATACCAAGGTCCTCTACAGCTCCACATGTACGGAACCCATGGTTTAATGCAGACTGCAAAAATGCTAGGAAAGCAAGGAAAAAGGCAGAGAAATATTTTCGTCATCATCCAACTGTCCATAACTTAAATAAATTTAAAATACTAAATGCGAAGGCACGTCGTACCTTCAAGCAAAACAAACGGCAATCCTGGAGGAACTATATTTCCAAAATTAATTCACGCACGCCTATGTCCAAAGTATGGAACATGATTCAGAGAATAAAAGGCAAATGCACAAAATCGGCTGTTCACCATCTTAAAGACGGTGAGAATTTAATTACGGATAAACGTAAAATTGCAATTACAATTGGCGAAACACCAGCAAATTATGTTCCTGAGTTTCAGAGATATCAGAAACAACAGGAAAAAACAAAACTTAATTTTGAATCAAATAACAGTGAAGATTATAATGAAGTGTTTTCATTACATGAGCTACATACTGCTCTTGAGCAAGCTCATGACACTGCAACGGGTGATGATAATATACATTACCAGTTACTAAAACACTTACCTGAGCCATGCCTGGTCACACTTTTAAACATATTTGATAAAATATGGACGTCTGGAAAATTTCCTCCTTCATGGCGTAATGCCATTGTAGTCCCAATACCCAAACCTGGCCGGGATCATGCAGATCCATCGAATTATAGACCGATATCTCTCACTAGCTGTGTCTGTAAAACCATGGAACGTATGGTTAATAATAGACTAACTTGGTATCTTGAAACCAATAACCTGATCACAAATATTCAATGTGGTTTCAGAAAAAATCGAAGTACCATTGATCATTTGGTACGTTAAGAATCCTTCGTGACAAATGCTATGGTTAATAAACAACATGCAGTATCGATTTTCTTTGATCTCGAAAAAGCTTATGATACGACCTGGAAACGTGGTATTTTGAAGGATTTACATGACTTTGGGTTGAGAGGCCGTCTGCCTCTTTTTATATCAGAGTTTTTAAAAGACAGGCAATTTCAAGTCCGAGTAGGTTCAACCCTGTCTGACCATTATAATCAGGATCAGGGTGTTCCACAAGGCAGCATTTTGTCTGTTACATTATTTAGTATTAAGATCAACAGTTTGTCGAGGGTTTTAAACGATTCCATTGATGGATCACTTTTTGTGGATGATTTTAATATTTCTTGTCGCGGTAAAAATATGCATACTATTGAACGGCAACTACAGTTGTGTCTAAATAAAATAAACAAATGGTGTCTTGAAAATGGCTTTAAATTTTCGAAGTCCAAAACAAATTGTATACATTTTTGTAGAAAATATAAGCCGCATAAGGACCCTGAATTATCTTTAAATGGCTCTCTCATCAGAGTTGTCAAGGAGGCCAGGTTCTTTCGATTCTCATTTAACCTTCTTACCGCACATTAAATCCCTCAAAGCTAAATGCCTGAAGGCACTAGATTTGTTGAAAGTTGTTTCCAACTCAAAGTGGGGAGGGGATCAAACTACCCTCTTACACCTGTATCGATCACTGGTCCGTTCAAAACTCGACTATGGCTCAATCGTATATGGTGGAGCCTGCAAAAGCAACCTTAAACTTCTTGATTCTGTCCACCATCAAGGCTTAAGACTTTGTCTGGGGTCTTTCAGATCTTCACCTATTGAAAGTCTTTACAATACATTACTAAATTATATTCTAATGAATCTAATCCTGCGTATAACTGTGTGTTCAATCCCCTTTATGAGGATTTGTATCACAAAATGTCTTCTGTTGTTCCGTCTCTCGGGCACAGAATTATACCCTTTCTTTCTTCTGCGGGCGTTGAGCTGGAAAGTATATCGCCTTCCCGTCTTCTTTCTTCTCCTCCTTGGCAATTGGTTAGGCCACAAGTTGACCTAACATTAACATCATTTAAAAAATCAGAAACAAACGACTTACAATATAAACAAGAATATCATGAGTTAAAAAACAAACATGACAATTACAAATCCTTATTATCAGACGGGTCCAAGAACGGTGACGCAGTATCTTGTGCCACGGTAATTGGATCCAGAACAATATCTTCTAGACTACCGGATAGTAGCTCTATTTTCACAGCAGAAGCGAACGCCATATTAACGGCTCTTAAATATATTGAAACACACCCTAAATATAAACAGTGCATCAGGCGATTAAAAATTTATCTTGTAAACATCCACTTTTAATTGAAATTATTGAACTGTATACTGATCTTGCTACTCGCCAATACGACATCGTTTTTTGTTGGTTACCAAGCCACGTAGGCATTTCTGGTAACATGATGGCCGATCTTGCTGCCAAGGCAGCACTCAACAAATCTGTGACACCACTTCTTCTTCCATACTCTGATTACAAAGCGAACATTAGAACTTACATCCGTGATCTGATGCAAAAGAAGTGGGACACCCAAGTAGGTATCAATAAACTACATGAAATAAAACCCTACATTGGTTATACCCACTTGGGTTGTCAGTCCAGATTTGAAGAGGTAATCATGCGACGATGTCGTATTGGCCATACAAGATATACCCATAAGTATCTGTTAAAAGGTGAGGATCCTCCGTTTCGTATCCCTTGTGATGACAGAGTTACGGTCAAGCATATTCTGCTTGACTGTGTTGAATTCTCCATCACAAGGGATAAGTATTTCAATGTCAAAACTATCAAGGATCTTTTTACAACTGCTAGTTCTCATTTAATCATTGGTTTTTTAAAGGAAATTGATTTCATGGTAGAAATTTGAGCACTGCGATTCTGTAGATATATGTATTTTAATAATTGGTAGTTTAGATTAGTAACTAGAATTGTTAGTGGCTGTATCATCAAAGGGGGTTGAAGTACTGTAAAATTATTGTCCTCCTGAGAGGGTACGTAAGTCCACAAACGTTCAAAGTAAATTCTAAATTTCCAGGTTTTTAATCGTAGTATAATTGTTTTTTTGTTTTATGGCTAGATTTCCCAAATTGCTGACGGTTGAGGGGATGATGTAAATCCAGCTAGGGTCCATGAAGGTAGCAAAGGTACTGTAAGTCCCCATGGTCCCTAGTATGGCGATCAACCTTCAGTTGTTAGGAATCTATAGCCCATTTTTATGTTGTATTGTCCTCTATAGATAAATTGTTTTAGGCATAGGTACTAGTTTTACATTCTTTTCTGTGATGTTCTAGTTGTTTTACTGTCCTTCGTCGACAGGTTTTTATAATACTCATATATATCATTTTAATGTTACGTTCCCATCACGATATGGCTGAAATATTGCCGATGTGACGTTAAATTTTAACTCACTCACTCACTCCATGCAGGTAGCAAAGGTAGTCCCATGGTCCCTAGTACGGTGATCTACCGTCAGCTGTTTTATCTGTCTGTAGCCAGTTTTATTACACTTTCTTGTATAGTACTAATTCTAGCACATTTTTGGTTCAGTCCCATACAGCGTCAGGCATCTAATCGCCATCTCACAAAGTCAGCTGCCTAGCCCGCTCAGCCATCGTGACTTCAACAAAGATGGAAGTCGGACAACTGGTAGTCTAGACTGCGTACTTTGTGTTACTCATCTGATAAGTATAAATTGCCACGGCTCCCACGACCGAAAGCTGTCATTACACAATGCCATTTAGAAAGTGGTCAAATGTAAGATATGTCTTCTTTTGGACTACACTTGGACACTAAAGTATTCTAGTACTTGAAGGTGTGTTCTCTCCTGATGAAGGAGTAAAATTTCCCCCCAAACGTCCTGTTCCTAACAAACATAGTTTTAGATGCGAAAATTACAGACCTAGCATTGCAGCTAGAAGGCCAGCCGGTCAGTGCCATCATGTGCAATTGGTACTGAGGAGTATTGCATGTGAGTTTCACTCATTCATTGATGCACGGTGACTACATATACACTATACACCGACGTATGAAGATCCATTCATTGTGGATCCATTAACGGACCGTTATCGGGAAAATTGTCAGTCTACTGTTGCTGGCATAGATTGTCCTGGGTATGTTCATATTCAAATAAGACCGTACTCACTGCATCAGTCGTGTTATGGAAAAGACACGAGGATTCAGAAACAGTTCTGCTATTACTGCAACGAGTTCTGGGACGGCCGTATTAATACCAATAGTGGGTACTTCACACATTTTCTCTCCTATCTGATTTGCTATAATTGTTCTTTTCCAAATACTGAAATGCTGTTATCGTGGCTTTCTGACCGATGTCCAGTCGGCGTGGTTTCTTAATCTAAACCTTGTGTATCATTCAAAGAAGGTTTGGCAAATGAATACCACTGCAAGTTTCATTTTACCGCATTAATGAAAGTAGATAGACAGACAGACAGACATTTCTTGTAATGGAATTACATGAACTGCAAAGTAAGATGGATTTCGTATCTGCCCAGTAATTTTGACAACAGAATATCTACAGGGTCTCATATTACCGTGTTAATAGAATTAGACAGATAGCTAGCTAGATAGATATTAATTAATGGAATCCTGTCAAATGCAAAGTAAGATGGATTTAATATTTGCCCGGTGGACTATATAATCCATTTTTTTTCTTTTTATATTTTGACTTGTGCATTTTTATATATTATTTTGTTGTTGCTTATTAATGACAAACACACGTTCTGTTTATGATTACAGGAAGTAACACAACATTTGGTTGTTACACGGAAACACTATATTAAAACCCGGGGCATGATGAGCGAAATACCAGGCCCAAGGCTGACGATACACTGAGCCCGCTGTGAGTATTTAACCTGAACAATCCGCTTCACATTTAGATATAAATGCTTATTTAATGTTGATGTGGATATTAGAATGTCGATTTCTACGGTTGTTCAGCTGTTACCAATGAGCGAGCTACTACTGCATAATGTTTACGGACTGCGTAAATGTTTCACATGTACAACTACGAGTAATATATTAAAATATGTCCCATTCCTGTTTTAATGCAAACTTCTAGTGTGTATACTAGGCTAGGACGTTTCGGTGTCAGAGTGTTTGTTGCAGTTCTACAGAAAGTGACGATGAAATTGGCATTTGGTTTTGGACTCATTGTCTGGACATGCCGCTTCCTCATAGGAGTTGATACAGTTGATGGTAAGAAACTGCCGATGTTTATATATCGGCTGTATTTTATCCCGGATCCTTTACCACCATAATATTAAGTTCAAGAAATGATTACACGATGCCATTTTGAAAGTGGCCATAAGTAGTATGTCATATTTGGGGTTACACATTCCTAGTAAAGTACAAATTCTAGTACGTTTGCCGTTGAATCCCATCCGGGAATCGAACCCGCACCCTCAGAGCCGCATGCGCAGTTGCATGAGCTGTAAATGGAAAGTTATACCGGAGGCATTTTATCTAATCAAGTGCACGCTTACGTGTTCAACAATTATGAAACGCACACACTTGTTTTGCATTCGATCTGTCATTTCGCGTAGTTAGTTCATAGATGATACATTGAAATGTGTCGAAAGTATGGAATACTGTAAGGGACATTCTCGCGATCTCGCATTCTCGCGATCTCGACCTTTGGAAGCAAGCCTAAAAAGCCAAAAGTGCGAGAATGCGAGATCGCGAGAACGCGAGAAAAGGAAATGTCGCATTCTAATGTTCTCGCGATTTCGTGTTTTTGTGGCCTTATTTGACAAGTCGAGATTGCGAGATTGCGAGATTTGACAGCATGTTTAAAAGTCGCATTCTCGTGTCGTCGACTTTTGACAAAAACATGATCTGTACCAAAAACACGAGAATGCGAGATCGCGAGAACGCGACATTTTGGCGATCTCGAAAGACTGTTTCCTATCGCTGACTACTTTTATGATATGTGACAACCATCAATGAGCTTATGCCTGACTACCTTTATGCTGTGACAGCCATCAATGAGCTTATGCCTGACTACCTTTATGATATGTGACAACATCAATGAGCTTATGTTTGACTACTTTTATGGTGAGTGGCAACCATCAATGAGCTTATGAAATAATTTTACTTGTTAAATCAGCTTTGAAATCAAAAGTCGTGGTTTAACGTCTAAAGACGTTTCCGACCGTATTCCCATATGACCCTGCACAGGAATTGGGGGTGTATCGTAAGCATAGATCTGGTAAGCACTGAAAGAAGTAATTCAAGCTCTTAATAGATCAAATTACGAAAACGTGATTGTATTTCAGCCAAGACAACTGTTTACGCTCAACATGGAAGCACTGTCACTCTCTCGTGGACCTTGCCCAAACCAGAAATCAGGGAATTTACTGTGAGCCATTCATCTGGCTATCTCTTTCACCTTACGGATTATAACAAAGTGAAAGTGAACAATGCCTCAACTCTGAAGGCTGTGTTCACTGGAAACATCAATGACTCAGGGTCTGGAGTGTTCAGTTTCCGACTGTTGGATGTAGGGATCTGGTCAGCCGGAGGCAGCTATTCATGTTTCAGCGGTTCACCTCGTTCCAGAGGAAAGGTTATTCCTAAATGTGGCCAGAAGATTGTTGTAATACGTGAGTATCGCCTAATAACCAAAGGGAACATCAATCGAATTCCTAACCATGGTCAGAAGCTTGTTGTAATACGTGAGCATCGCCTAGTACCAAAAGGAAGATCATTCGAATTCCTAACCATGGTCAGAGGCTTGTTGTAATACGTGAGTATCACCCAGTACCAAAGACAAGATCATTCGAATTCCTAACCATGGTCAGAAGCTTGTTGTAATACGTGAGTATCGCCTAATAACCAAACGCAACATCATTTGAATTCCTAACCATGGTCAGAAGCTTGTTGTAATACGTGAGTATCACCTAGTACCAAAGGGAAGATCATTCGAATTGCTAACCATGGTCAGAAGCTTGTTGTAATACGTGAGTATCACCTAATAACCAAAGGGAACATCAATCGAATTCCTAACCATGGTCAGAAGCTTGTTGTAATACGTGAGTATCGCCTAGTACCAAAAGGAAGATCATTCGAATTCCTAACCATGGTCAGAGGCTTGTTGTAATACGTGAGTATCACCTAGTACCAAAGACAAGATCATTCGAATTCCTAACCATGGCCAGAAGCTTGTTGTAATACATGAGTATCACCTAGTACCAAAGGGAAGATAATTCGAATTCCTAACCATGGTCAGAAGCTTGTTGTAATACGTGAGTATCACCTAGTACCAAAGGGAAGATCATTCGAATTCCTAACCATGGCCAGAAGCTTGTTGTAATACGTGAGTATCGCCTAATAACCAAAGGCAACATCATTTGAATTCCTAACCATGGTCAGAAGCTTGTTGTAATACGTGAGTATCGCCTAGTACCAAAAGGAAGATCATTCGAATTCCTAACCATGGTCAGAGGCTTGTTGTAATACGTGAGTATCGCCTAGTACCAAAAGGAAGATCATTCGAATTCCTAACCATGGCCAGAAGCTTGTTGTAATACATGAGTATCACCTAGTACCAAAGGGAAGATCATTCGAATTCCTAACCATGGCCAGAAGCTTGTTGTAATACATGAGTATCACCTAGTACCAAAGGGAAGATCATTCGAATTCCTAACCATGGCCAGAAGCTTGTTGTAATACGTGAGTATCACCTAGTACCAAAGGCAACATCATTTGAATTCCTAACCATGGTCAGAAGCTTGTTGTAATACGTGAGTATCACCTAGTACCAAAGGGAAGATCATTCGAATTCCTAACCATGGTCAGAAGCTTGTTGTAATACGTGAGTATCACCCAGTACCAAAGGGAAGATCATTCGAATTCCTAACCATGGCCAGAAGCTTGTTGTAATACGTGAGTATCGCCTAATAACCAAAGGCAACATCATTTGAATTCCTAACCATGGTCAGAAGCTTGTTGTAATACGTGAGTATCACCTAGTACCAAAGGGAAGATAATTCGAATTCCTAACCATGGTCAGAAGCTTGTTGTAATACGTGAGTATCACCTAGTACCAAAGACAAGGTCATTCGAATTCCTAACCATGTTCAGAAGCTTGTTGTAATACGTGAGTATCACCTAGTACCAAAGACAAGATCATTCGAATTCCTAACCATGTTCAGAAGCTTGTTGTAATACGTGAGTATCACCTAGTACCAAAGACAAGATCATTCGAATTCCTAACCATGTTCAGAAGCTTGTTGTAATACGTGAGTATCACCTAGTTCCAAAGGGAACATCATTCGAATTCCTAACCATGTTCAGAAACTTCTTATAATATATGAGAAACATACATGCCAGAAATAATTACATTAAATCAGTCCTATTTCAATAACAGCTGAAAATGTGTTCGACATCCTATCAAGGGGCATTGGCTCATTTCCAAATGTGTAATCTGGTAAAAATCTATAGCATATCTAAAAATGACAGATATACCACAGTTGACGGCAAAGCAATCATCGTTCGTAAGATTCAGAATCTGAACAAAGGTGAATATGTTCCAACAAGATAGAAACCTGTAATATCATTTGTCATAAAACAGTTCATGCTTGCAGATCTCCAAGATCCCTACATAGTGACAAAGGAGTTAGTTGGGTCAAGCCGCATTGCCAGTCTAACATGTTGCTCAATCATCAGATCCTCGCCAGCTTCTCATGTTATGGCGTCAGTCACCTGGAAAAGAAACGGCGTGAACCTAACTATTGCAGGGAAATATAATCTTTCCGAAGATTATAGTTGGTTTTCCAATGATGGTATCTTTTACCACAATACTTTGGCTGTAAGTGAAGACGGGGCAGACGAAAATGCCATATACACTTGTCAGGTTCATGTGAAGGACCATCTGTTTCATTCCAATTGGAGCTGGGGCTACATGCTCAACAATGAACGTGAGTTATACATCATGTCTTTGTACATGTACAAATGACAAATGCTGAAGTAGATAATACTTGTCTGAGACCTTTTTTACTTAACCGTCTTCCTTTCTTTTTATCGATCTTACAAATTGAAGTAACTGTATAGTAAATGGTAACTGACACTATCTCTCTACAACAGCACGGGCGGACACGGGCACCAACTATACAATCCTGTGCGTTGGCGACAGTGCAACGGTAACCTGGAAACTACCTCGATATCGTGGTTTAGTTCATGTGAAGTCCGATTCTGGTAGGCACATGTTTCGACTGGAGACTGCTGCAATATACGTAGAGTATTACTACTGGCCACGAGTTACCATCATCGAAGTAAGCACCTCATCTGATGTGAATGTCGTTCGGTTTCGATTGTACGACGTGACAGAGCGTGATGCTGGTAGATACTACTGTGATGGTATTACATGGGGACATGTCCTGATTGTCTCACGTAAGTATCAGGATTACAAGGTGAGAGAGTGAAACTTTGTGGGGAGATATATTTGAACACATAAATGCCATGGATGAGACATCAAAGTACACATTTAGCTATTGTCGACAATAGAGCTATATGATCACCCCAAAGACATTTCAACTGACACACAAAGGAATGCATATATTCAAACATCGTTGAGTTCTTACGGTAGGTAAAATTTATTTCTTGCATCACTTTGAAATAGGTGTACCAGCAAAACCACGCATCACATCTTCCGCCAAGCCACAAGTCGGTGAAAACATAACCCTAACATGCTCCTCTGCGTCACGGAGTCTTCCCCAGGACCACAATCTGATCATGTTCTACAGCTGGAGAAGAGACAACACGAGACTGGTGAATGGAGGGCGACATCAGATATCAGGTTCCAGTTTGTCTATCTGGAGATTCAATAGGCAGGATACTGGTAACTATTCATGTCAAGCTACGGAAGAAATGGGGCTGACGTCGGCATGGAGCAACACAAGCGTCATAGAAGAGTCATGTAAGTACCCCGTTCTCTGCACTTGATCTTCACTTTCTTTCTACTAACTTTATTGAGAGATAAATGCTGAAATGTTTGCCTGAGCACAAATTGATAAACGACAGTAGTACCACACTGCCCAGAAGATCGCATGCAAAAGAGAAGGTAGCAGTTCTAAAATCTGCGAGTTACGACGTAAACTGTCATTAAACGGTTAAATGTAGTAAACTGCTGCAAAATATAATAACGCTCTGATAAAGTGTAATAACTGCTCTGCGGTGAATTGCAATGAAAACTGCGGCAAACTGCAACAATTTTAACTGTGTCGTAACAGAGTTCCATACGTAATGCTGTAAATCAGGTAAAGTAATAATTAGTTCTGTTATTGTTTGTTTATGCGACAGGCTCTATTGAATACATACTTTAAAGGGGTTTCCACAAAACAAAATTGAGTATAGCCACCGTCATCTCCCTTTCATATCTGTAATTGTCTATATTTTTCTTTTGTTCTCATTCTACAGTTAAACCCGAAATCCTGAACCTGACAGTAAACGGGACATCCGCTGTAACTGTCAGTGTAAATCAAACTGTCGCGTTTATGTGTGAGGTAGAGGGTAATCCCCCACCCCACGTGTACGTTGTCCAGGTTGGTAGCAGAAAGCCGGTCGTCAGCATGCTGAGAATACAAGGGCCTGTATATCAGCATCTCACACTCGTCCAGAGTTGTTCCCAGTTTGGACAGTACGTCTGTAGAGCCAATAACAGCATAGGTACATCCGAGGGACACGTGGCTACGCTACAGAGTAACTATGATTATTGTGGTTGTTTCTTCCTCCGAGGGCATCGACATTCTCTAATGTTTCAAAGCTAAAAAAAGCCCCAACTCTGCATGACAACAGCAGTGTTATCCATCTCTCTGTTTCCGGGTTTGTTTCCCCTTAGGCAACTTTCAGTTTTCATTTTCTGCATAAGCTTAAACAAACGCGGAAATGATATAATGTATTATTAACTTGAAGCAAAATAGAGGTGGATGGGTTATCCTTGTGGTTAAAGTGTTTGAGAATCGCACCGAAGACCTGGGTTCGATTCCCCACATGGGTGCAATGTGTGGAGTCCATTTCTGCTGATGACCGACGTGATATTGCTGAGTGTAATATCGCTAGTAGCGACGTAAATTGAACGCACTCACTCAAAACCAATGTTCATGTACATTTCAGCTATGCCACGGAAACAGGATTCAAAGGATTTCGAGATTGAAACAGTTACTGAAAGCGATGGTACACTGCCTTCTGGAAAAATCGAGTTCATCCTTTGTGCATACCCAGCACCTGTAGTGACGAAGTGGTACTTTACCAAATATGCTAGTCCCAGAGACATCACAGCAAATAACAAGTATAAACTGGCAAAGAAGGCATCAACAGATAATTTGTATACCTATACGTTCATAATTACAAACATGACCGAAAACGAATTTGGAGCATATATATTTCGTTTCCAACATACTGAAGAGGCAGCCGATGTAATCATCATTGCTTCACGTCCTAAAGGTACATGTGTTTTTGTTTGCAAAATTGGTTTTCTTTGCCGACGGGTGCCGTCATTCATAACTGTGCAAGACCTTTCAAACACAGCGTGAGAAGTATACGAAAATGCACAACAAACTTATAACAGCAAACAGCATTGACAAAACAGAGTGGAACAGAATGGAATTGTTTGGGAATGTGACACACAAATCATGCTTCCCCTAAGCTTTATTATTCAAACGTTGTCCGCATGCCCCCGCGCGGATAACAGTATAATTATTTAACGCGTAACATCTTGGTGCTAACTTTCAGTCTTATATATCGTAGACGTGGTTACCAGGTGAACATAGCTACACGCCAGATATGACTCTTGAATAAACGTCGATACCCTTTTCAGTTTCAGCTCCTTCTAACAGGCCTGCTGTCATCGGATGGTCAGGTCTATCTCTTGCCTTGGTCGTCACTGTCTTTGTTTTTCTCTGCCAAGTTAAGAAAATCAGAGGTGAGATGAAATCATGTTTCTAAGATATTAACTTTTAACTTAATGGACAAACGATTTCAATGTTTCAGTGTGAATTCCAATAACCATGTCGTTACAAGTTCGTCATGTTTCATCTTGTCTTATTGCAGATTACTGGAATAAAAGGTAAGCTGCAAACTTTGACTCTGAATCTGGCTGACGTAGACTTCGAGGCTGAAATAGATAATGCTAATGTCTTAATTGACTTTAAGAGCTTCCAGATTGTGAACTTGTATCACAATAGTACGATATGTTATTATTGAGGTATGGATACTATAAATGTTTCGTTAACAATGATAAATGCATGCTATGTATATTTGCAGGTTTCCGGAGATAGAGGCGGAGAACGTAACGGAGCGAGAATATGAGGTCATAGAGGATTCACATTTGTCGGCCTCGATCGCTCTCCCTGAGAACAGGCCAATGGACAGAGACTTTGACGATCAGGAAGCGAGAACGGTGTCTCTCAGCTCCGAGTCAAATAAAGATGATTTAGATTGTCATGATACGGGAAACAATGAACGGAAAAACGAATCAGAAAAGGAAGGCACGACATTGAAAAATGATACACCCGATGAGGAAAAGAATGCATGTACTGAAACTGAAATTAAGTCTGTTTTAGATGATGACGGTTTCCCGTTAACAATTGCTGATGATTTTAACCCTTGTCTCGTAGACATAAGGTTTACTGTCGGGGAAACAATTGCGCCTTGTGTTAAGCAAGCAGACAGAAATGATCACGAGGAGGTTATGCATGAACCAGTTGCTGCCACACCGTTGGATGCCATACTGTTTCAAAGAAGCAACTGATTAATAAGTCTGACATTTTGGTGTTGTCCTCTGCTGAGAAAGAGCAGGCAAAATATAGCTTTACTAGAACCGAGTATGAGCATATTACAAGACAAGAACTGTCTGATGAATATACTTCATTGAAACATGACCATACTCCACCCGTTAGCTTGCAGCACTGAATACCCAGGCACAACCACAGCCATAGCGATCAGTTGAAAAGGAGAGGAATGTCTATTCAGCTTCGAGATAATTCACCATTTTGAGCATGATACTAATTTGAACATTTACCTCGACGTGTTTTTCTGTTTCCGCTCAAGAAGTACAATAACATTTTTGATGACCCTATCATATTTGTCTCCCCGCACAGCAACACTGATATTTGCAGAATGTATGTTCAGATGTATTCGTTTTAAACGCTTAATTACACCTTTTGCAGGGGAAGAGGAAATTGCCATTTTACCATAACAGTTTCTCTTTCTCGTGTTTGTGGAATAGATGTACCCGATTTTGTAAATATCTGTTTGGCTTATGCTCTATTTTCCATTGTCCTTGTCTTTGTAATACTGTTATGAAGTGATGACACCATGCTATTTTTATTAACAATGTTATTGTTTCCGTAAACAGTTTTGTTCACATTTCCAATTTTTGTAACGAATGAAACTTTAAAGTAACTGCGGAGTTTATATTTCCTGATCAGTCATACATGGATGATAATGAATCAGTCTTATGACTAAAGCTCACTAAAGGTTTTCTATCCCACAATTCCTGTTTCAGTGGACAATGAAGCGCTCGTCGTGTGATACTCAGTGGGAGAGATATACAACAATGTTGATATGAATATGTTTGAGACTTTCATGTCATCACCTGCACTGAGTGGGTTAGTGAGTGAGCTTAGTTTTTCACACACCCAGTCATATTCCAGCTACATGGCATATAGTCTGTAAATAATCGAATCTGGACAAGGCTATCCAATGATCAATAGCATGGACATCGACCTACGCAATTGAGATACGACGACATGTGTCAACCAAGTCAGTAACCTTGAACACTTAATCCTGTTATTTGCCTCTTGCCACGTCAGTTCTAACCCGGATTTCCGCGGGTCCATTACCACCTAGACAGTCGAAGACAACGCCTAACAATAGATCTTCCGACATTTTAGAAGCATTTATCACTGTTATAAAGGATATATCTGTATATATCTGTATATATCTGTATCCAACGTGATTGACTCCATCAAATACTTTCGAATGATACAGTGTTAAGCAGCAACCTAAAATAGACACGATACGGCAACTCTTTGGTTAAACAAAATGGGTCGGAAAATCCATTCTTATGAACAGTAAAACAAGGCGATAACTCATTTGAACGACTCTGCTAACGTACTAGGTCGAGGGCTACGTGTATGTATGTATATATAATAACAATTTATTAAGGAGCATATTTGTGTCGATCTAAAATGTATGTGTTGTAAGTAAGAGCTTGTAGTGGCCACCTGTAGCATGTTTAGTTTTACTGTAAAATGCAAACACTACCACAACGCCCCACGCCGATGTTTGTACATGCATACTTACACACCGCCATTAAGGGAAACGATAGTGAGTTTGAGGTGCGTGTGAAAATGGTTGATTGAAACATTTAGCAGCTGTCACCCATACATCCATCAAAACTTGTTTAATGTGTGAGCCGTGATTTGTATTCGTAGCATGGAAATATATACAGTGGCAGAGAACAACTCGGCCATGGAAACGATCCACTGTCAGTGATATGTCGCTGTCTTTCGCCCCTTGTCTGGGTACAACCATCTAGTTAATTCGTTTCAGTTCTATATCTTCTGTTTTAATCAAAAATGGATAATTCTCTTATAGTCATGTTACTACCCTGCTTGACAAAGGTAAAGAATAGAAATCTTCACACTAAATAAAATAAGATGTTATCCAGATTTGTCCCTCTTGCACCCTCCAACTTCTAACATGCCATTCAAAGAAGTGCATGTGCCTTTATATACACGCCACCCAATTAATCCGTGAACGATTAGTACATAATAATATATAAAGATACTTTTAGTTTCAAATTCAGCAGGTAGCAGGACTCATACCAATTGTCATATCAGATTAGATATCTTGTCATCTATTATACATCTTGGAAATGCGATTGTGACTTTTAATTTAGCAGTTATGACTGCGGTTTCAATAAATGCAGACCGTAGCCCATGTTATATATAGATAAATATTTGCATAGGGTGTTCTTAAAAGGGAAACCGCACATCTTTCACCGGGTTTCGTTATCTGTTCTAGGTCTTCTGAAAACCCCAGCGGAATCGTGCGGCACTCTTTCAAGATGTGATGATGTCATTATGGGAGCATTATTTCTCTTTAAACTTATGTTTTGGGTTGGCTATTCTGTAAATGAATGACCTGAATGTAACCGTCAAATTCACGTATACCAGCCCGTGGTGTATTTCACGGGAAGCTGTTCTGATGGCTATAAACGTCGGATTGTTTGGTGAAATGTAACGGCGTGTTTTGAGTTAGACACAGCTCTACATAGCCAGGAGGCGAAAAACGAAATGCTCATCTCCCCCTTGGATGAAACCTTGTCCTTTCTTGGATATATCTATATGAACCAGACAATCAGCTGGGTTCGCGTGCACGTTCAAAGTGAGCTTTCAAAGATTTTATGCACGTTTCTTTTGTTCCAAAGTTCCGATCTCACTCACATATTTTAAGGAGTGTCATCTGCCGTCGTCATGGAAAAGGAACAGTCTTGAGTGGGTTGCACATCCGCGCCTGCACTATTACTTTGTTCTGATCGTGACGTCATCAGCAGCGCTCTGCCCAAGACCTCGGTGCAATGTATGATTCTACTTACAAACAAAGTATGAATTTCGCATATTTGACTCATTTGTTGACAGCTACATCAACAGAATATGACTCAAGGCTCTATTGCATCTCTCGTTTTATTGTTCTAAATATTCAGTAAACTAGTTCGCGATGTTCAGAATGTACTTTGACAATTCGTACAATAATATTTCCCTCACTTTGCTTCGAGCAAATACAACCCGTCTGATTGCATATCTTGGTTATCTGGTTTGGCTACCAGTTTAGATCCTCTGGTCAGGTCACCTTGATCTGGTCACCCTGTCTTGGCCACTCTTCCAAGGTCCCACTTACACATTGCGTAACATTCATTGTACATTCATCGTATCGTGTCCACCCTATCGAGGTCAACGCCCTTGGTCACGTGTATTGTAACAAGTTTTTGTAACTATGTCACCTACATTATATAAACTGATGGGCAAAAAATCTATACCAACATTTCAACCATGAAATACGACACATAAAACTATGTTGACATGAAACATTAGGTGGGATTCAAAGAGAATTTATTTGCCAACATTTTAATGGAAGTTACACATCAAAATGACATAAACTGTACTGACAGGAACACAAATTATGGCAGTGGGGTAAAATGTCAACTTTCAAACTCAAACCTTCCGAATATCACTTCAGAAAAGGGAAGATTTGTCCTCGTTAAAGCGTCAATAACGTGTGTGCCCCCCATTGGCATCAATGCACGCTTGAACACGTCGACGAACGGAGCTGATGAAACGTCTGATGACGTGATTCGGTACGGCTTGCCATTCCTCTTCCAGTGCCTGTATCAAGGTGTCTCTTCTTGATGGAGGTGGATGTCTGGCCCTTATTTGCCGGTCAAGATGGTCCCAAAGGTGTTCAATGGGCGACAGGTCTGGTGATCTGACAGGCCACGGCAAAGTGTTGACGTTGTTTGCCGCTAGAAAGTCTCTTGTAACCTCGGCTGTATGGGGACGAGCGTTGTCGTGTTGGAACAGCACTCGTCGGTTCTGTTGGAGGTAGGGAATGACAACAGGGCGAAGCACGTCGATGTACCCCTGGGCATTGAGGTTTCGTTCAAACACAAGGTGAGTTGTGCGGTCACTGCATATTCCACCCCAAACCATCACGCTTCCATCCCCGAACGGTACCGTCTCCTGGATACATCATTGCGCCGTCCGTTCTCCCCTTCAGCGATATACACGGATTCTCCCGTCAGCTCGATACAACTGGAACCTGCTCTCGTCCGTGAACAGTGTCCTTTGCCTGTTCCGGTTCTGCCAATGTTGTAATCTCCTTGACCATTGGAGACGGTTACGTCGATCTTGACAGGTCAGGGTTATTCCACGGAAGGGCCTGTAGGCTCGAATACCATGTCGTCGGAGACGTCGGGAAACAGTTCTCCTGCTGACAACATGGTGAAGAGTTGTTGCTGCCGTCGACGTCACCGTCACGAAACGATTACGAAAGATGAATGGTCCGCAGATACAGGTCTTCGGCTGGAGTTGTAACACGAGGTCTACCGCTCCTTGGCCTGTCCGCGGTCGTGCCTGTTTGTCGTAATCGTGTTTGCAGCCTGGTTATTGTTGTACGGGTGCAGTTGAAAATTCTTGCAACGTGTGCATGACGTGCTCCAAGCTGGATCATTCCAATTGCTCTCTCGCGCTGTTCTGCAGTTAACCTCGGCATGTCAGTTACGTGCATCGGTGTAACATTGGTGTAAGGCTTGCCAATGGACGGTTTTCATACCGTTTGCCGCCATCTTGTCACGATGCACGTGCATGTTGATTGTCACGTGAAAGGTTCAATAAAGTCCATATTTGGGATGATGCACGTGTTTTCCTTGTTTGACCCAGTGCAGTTGCGTTCGGGCGATTTTTTCCACTTCAAAACTTATGATGCGAATCCAAAATGATATCATCATCATCAAATATTTTGGTATAGTTTCTTTTGCCCTTCAGTTTATTGATCGACTTCATCCAATATACACTCATCACTTCGTATTTTTGTTAACCGTATACGGGTCACTTCTCTTGATCATCTGAAATGTCATCAGTCCATTGATCAACTGATTTGGTTCCCCGTCTTAAACGTCGGTTGAGAACAAAACTATCCTCAGAAAGGCACAAAGAGATACCTATTTCAAGTCACGAACTATGAAGGATATTTTTAGTATCATAAGTTCTCATTTAATCTCACGTTTCGACGGGTTTTACCAATTTTCCAGTAACTATTATTTATATAATTGATTGTTCTCGTCACGGTATGGCTGAAATATTGACGATGTGACGACAAATTTTACCTCACTCACTCGGCAGAAAGTCATTCATTGACAATGATGAAACTGTTATTATTATTGCGTCATCTGTTCTGCCCCATGTCGCGATTGTCCCTGACTGTGACACGTCCTCCAGACAGTGTCCAATGGACCCACAAGCGGAGAGTGTCCACTGCATCAATATTACAGTGACGGAAGCCAACCAACCATGATGGTTTAAAATATGTGATGGCAATATTGCCCATAGTGATTCAACATACCTGCAGGTGAGTTCTGTCGTGACATGACCTATAATTACCTATGACCTTTCTCTCGGCATTTACGCATTTTTTTTCATGTATATTCGTCTATAAGCATTTTGGCTGTTAGCTGATGCAGATGAACACGTATATTTGAACGATACCAAATGTACACACAGTCACGAGAGACAATATGCATACGTCGTCACTAAGAGGAACGACAATGGAACAGGTGACAGCGGCACTCCCATCCTAATCTGTAATTAGAGTATGTCACTCGTCCACGTCTACTTCCGTCAGAGACCTGGTTATCTTAACCTGTCTAACCAGATACAGTTGTTGTGGCTTGACATTGTAAAACATTATTAGGTCATCTTTACAAATCATGGCAGCATGGCAGTTCAGGAAACAGGAGACACGAAACTCTCAGTTAATCTGAAAATTGCACTAAAATGTCGGCATACATCGTGTCCGTTCGAGACCTTTGGTTGGTCACGAGATCAGGTAGGGAGGCTCACTGATTTGAATGGCACATGTCATTGATCACTGGATTGCTTGGGATATTTACAGACCGTCGGCTCAAGGCTAGGCTATTGCTGAGTGCGGCAATAAACAAAGAAAGAAACAAACGAATACACAAACAAAACAATAGCAGAACTCTTCCACAGTGTTCCTTACTTCGTTTGTCTCTGCCCCAGATTTCTTTCCCTAATTCAGCACCATTTTTGGCCCTTCTCTGTCCCCCATATTCCTTAGCATCGTCTCTTCCATCTTCTGCCGTGATGGGTGATGTGACTGGTAACAATGGCGAAACGGGTGAAGGCATTGTCAAGGTACTCCGAATGCGACAGGTCAATTGCAGGAAACTAAATGTTTGTTTTCTGTTCTACCGATAGACATCGGTTGTAGGTACGTTACAGTATTTCAACAATGTGTATGTTGAAGTGAAACTGAGAAAAACCGCATTAACGACGTAATGACATAAACATACTGAAGGGTCAAAGAAACGTCGTAATATTGGATATGGCATTCAAGGATTGAAAGAGTATTTGAGCATATTTTTTTTAAATATATAAACCGAAAGTGAAGTTTGAATAAACCATGAATCGTGGTGGTATAGCCGGTTTTGCCCTGTGAAGTATTGTTTGAGTTTGAGGTTAGAAATGTTTTTGTTTGTGGAAATGGAATAATTCGAGTTGGAGTCGAGATGCATGTGAATCATGCATGTATACAGGCATAAATTGTCCGCTTGAATGGCAAACGTTCACTTGTTTTCTGAACACAGCAGCGGTGGCAAGGTTAATGAGAGATCAACGACAACAATCCACAGGACGTCTACAGAATCTCCAGCGACAGAGGCCAAAAGAAAACAGTGCTTAGCTTTGAACATGGTATATTTGTGTGATACAAGTGGTACAAGTCTACTATTTCACTTAAGAGTAATTATGTGGAGATCATTGATTCACCGTGTTTCGCCGTTCAGCTTCAACTGATGGCGGTAGTGAAAAAGATATGTGTGTCATATCAGAGAAGGCCATATCAATGAACATCTGTATCTGAATTCATACTTTCTCAATAAACACATAGGCCAGAAGGTATTCACTGTTAAATGTCTCAGGATTATAGTCAAGCAGATTGTGTTTCAGATCGGAGTAGAAGTCGTCAAGGAGGTTGTCTTTCTCAGCACCTCTTCTGGTCGTTGCTAGGGCGGACTCCATAGTGCCTTGTGTCCACACACGGATCATCTCCGTCATCCCATGGGCAAATCTTTCACGATCATCAATTCCGTCTACGAGGGTAAATTGGTAATTATTCAATGTAGTTCCTATGAAATAACATCTGTTTGAAAGCATATTCAAACGCGTGACCCATTATGTATCGACAGCATGTACATGTATGCTTCACAATTTTTTTTTGATTTTTACGTGAAGTCTCAGTGTAGAAATATACCAGCAGAATGCACGCCACAATATCCAACCATTCACACAAAACCTTTCATTTACCCCTTAGGGGTCTGGATGTGGTCAGGTTATGTCACTGACAGAGTAGAAGCTTGCTCATCATGTCAAGCATTCGAGTGTTGGCCCTAAATCGATTGTTTACAGAAAGCTTTAATACAGATGATAAGTACACGTAAAATCGTCTCTTTTTGTGAAATCAGTTTTGACGGAAAACATTCACGTACCTTTCACGAGACGGTTCCTCCATGTGGTCTTATGTTGACATTCGATCTGTTTAACTTCCAGTCGACACAGTCTTAGCCCAGATGTCATGATGGGCGATGTAATGTCTTCAAAAGGGTGTCTGACTTCATGAACTGTTCTAAAGTATTCATTCAATACCGCCTTCTTCATCTCCATCTGCAAGATCGGAGTTACTGGTATAATCTGCCTTGAGATCTAGTCGGTAGATATTTTCTGAATATTCTCCTCATGAACTAGTTACCCGGGGAATACATGAATTCTGCATACCTCTTAATAAACACTTCCACAAAAACGACACCGTTTGGAGCGTAAGTGAAATGTATTTTCATTTCATAGCTACTTGTACAAGGTTCTTTATATGATATAGTGCATTTTTTTCTACAACATGTGACTGAATAGTCCCAAGGGTCAACATTGACCGATTTGGTACTTTCTTTTTACACATTTCTGCAAACGAAAACGCTGAAAGAAATCTTCCGAAACAATTCCTGTGTAGATAAAGGGGGCAAGTGGTGAAAGCCACAGCCATTCACTGCAGATGTGATTTTTATTGCACACTACATATGTTGTGGATTGTGATCTATGAAACCAAGACATCACATTGTCTTGACTGCTGTTCAGTCTGTGGCTGAGATATCCATTGTGCCAGTCGTAAAAAAATCGCTATTTTGTTTAACAAATTTTAACGATGGATGTTGAGCTGGCCGCATTTTCGGTCCTCAGTATGAAGGCGCACCAGATTGTTCCCAGCTTTACCATGGTAGATCATAGATGCCAACTATACTGGCAAGACGCTCTAAACGCGGCTAAGTGTGCTTCTTAGTTATATTCAAAACATTTAACTACTCCAAGGTGAATCACTGAACACCCTCTGCTGACTACACCTGTTACAAATACGTCGCCTTCAAATGGACTCACTGGTGTTCAGCATTAACCAAAATGAATAATTGTCTTGAAATAGCCGTTAGACGTATTATACAGAATACGTAATAATACATTTAACTTGTTATATGCTATTAGACTTTCTCAAGCACTAGGACTTGTCCAACCTTCGTTATCTTCCCTTGTTTCCAGTACTTCCGGAGCATAATGTTGAAGATTGTGAAGAGGCCATCGGCCGAGGACACAGCATTACCGTAGAGCAGTTCGGGATCGTAGATGGGGATGGAACACACAAGATGACCACCTGCCCATTAGTGTGTAAACTATTGGTAAAGCATGGTATTTCCAGATATGTAGACTCTAGTTAGTACATAAATATGTGATATCACAGTCACGAATAACATGTAAACGCATCATATAGGTGACGCCACCCATTCCTAGGACATCAGGCTTCAATACCTACGTTTAGCCGACCAACGATTGCAAAATAATACCATACGTCTCTCATGTGTAATGGTTAAAAGAGTACATAATATGTGAGTTTTATTCGCTCTTAAAGACGACTGGGACATTGATGCATGAGGCACCGTACCTTTCATGAGTTCTCTGGACCTACACTGAAGGAAGTTCTTCCAGTCATCAGCTGCTATTTTCTTGGCAGCGTCCCTGGACATCGCGTTCAGAAAGAGATCTGATGTCACGTCGCCATTTACGTCAACAGGTCTGGAATAAATCCAGACAACTTCAAGAAATCCACGTCTTGTATTATAAGTTACGCTGCTGCAATTTTAAGTACAAACAACAACACTGCGAAAGGTAGGTGTGAATAGCTATATCTACCTGGAGAGCCAGTGCAGTGCGATGAAACACAGTATGATGTTCATGGTATTGGAGGGCACGCACTGTTTGTAGAAGTTCGTAGCACATGCTGATATGAAAAGTTGAGAGTCGTTGCCAAGATAACTGGGGGGTTCACACACGGGACCTGAGAAAACACTCAAACTACAATTTACCACGTTTCCGGCATCACCTCATACACATTTAACCAATCATGTGGGTGTCAGATGCCTTTCCACTTATAGTTTTTGATCTCATGCAAGCGAGGCTCACATTTGACACATATATTCATTGCATAAAATTTATTGACATTTCAAATTATTAGCTAGTGTAGATTTGTGAACACGCGCTACCTCTTTCAAGGTGATCAAAAGTATATGACTAGAATGTAATCTAAAACGACATACGTGCGCATTCGTGTCCTATCTTATTCCATTCCCCACTGCAAATTGCATAAAACCCTTCTTTATATCCTAATGTTGTCTGAATGTTTCATTTATTATTCAGTGGAATAAAATGAAATGACGTGTTTTTGAAAAGCCGCAGATAATTTGCGTAATCTCTTGCCATCTCAGCCACGATTTCAAACATGTTCAAACGTTATCACCCCGATACCTCTCAACAAGCGTAATAAATCCAAACTTTAATCATTTGGGCATCCTCACAAAATTCCCTATGTGCAGTTACATCTTTATATTGGATGGTTGGGCATATCCTTATTTAGAATGAAAGCGCAGATCGTTAAAACGTTTCCTGTGAAAACACATCCCGACTTCTCGAAACAAACTTCAGTTTTTGCTCAAATTTCAAACTGAGTTGACAATTTGAAACAGCTGCATTTCTAACTCAGCTACATTTTGAAGACAGGAATGCTGAAACAACTTAATTACTCTATTCATTAAACTCAAATTGTCTACTGCGTTTAAGTTTAATATTGATTTTACTTCATTCTGGGAAATGCATTTTCTCAAATTTGAGTAACAACTCAAACTTAAGTCAAGACAGACTTACGTTGGTTTCGGGAAATCGGGCCACATTTTGAACCCTACGATTTCTCTCTCAACAGAGTGTAGGTGTAATTTGGGGACAGGATGTTTCTGGAAGAAGTAGTTATCCCTGTATATATACGTAATCCTCGATTCACTACTTATCTTCTTCCTGGACTGGACTGTCAAACGTTAAAGAAAGGAACTTGTCCAAAGCGTTTAGTTATATCTGTGATGTCATGTCGTTCAGTAATGACAAAACAGCCTTCTGATGATTTACTCCCAACAGAAATAGATGGAATCACTCAGATGGGCCTGATCATAGTTGGAGAAAAGCAGGTAAAACGTCAAGACAAAAACACAAGAGCTAGATATGAAGGATACAATCAGCCGAGATGAGCTACCTACGAATAACACCATACTTTGAGTCACATCGGGGTTTTCTTTTCTTTTTCTTTTTCAGATCTAGACATATGAGTGTTCTGAGTACAATTGCGAAACATGCATGACATATATGTTCTATCTGGTCACAAAGCAGGTGTTTGTGGTCACTGTGTGGGTGTTGTGGTTGCTGTGAATGAACACTACATGGCAGCTGATAATTGTTCCCTACATGTCCTCGGTGCGTAATCAACGTCAATATGTCCAGTCACACTGGAGAAGCCTCGCACGGGACTGACGTGGTTCTACCGTCAACCAAACACTCTAGGGCATGAACATGCACATGTTTATTGCATGTATAAACCCAGAAAATACTTACCATACAGTTTGTGAAAGAGCGCGTTGAAGTCATTTTTGTAAGTGTCTTCATACATGACACTGATCTCAAGGTCGCCACCATAGAGGCGGCGGATTTCTCCTGAAATACAACCATGTCCTTCAAACTACAACCGATACAAAAAGAGCAGAAAGACATATAATTAAGGATTTTGTGAGCGGCATTCAACGAAACGTCAATTACAAAATACACTGAAAGTTTGAGTATATCGGAAATCACCACATGTCAAGAACCTATATATTTGTAAATAACTGTAACAGCAATATTGAATACTCTATTGAATACAGAGTGATAGTGAGGATACCACAAACCCATGTTATACATTTACGTGTATACTTATCACTCTCTTATTCTAGAATGGTGAAGTTCTGGCGGTCGAATGGGATGGGAATTTTCACAATCAGGGATGATTGGGCTTTGATATAAAACCAGTTGTCGCCATTTACCATGCGTAACCACCGCGCAGGGAAATGTTTAGGATGCAGCGACCCGTGAAGATCCGGGTTAGAATTCATCTTCAGTTGCCCATGTATATCGTAAGACGCGACCAAAGGGATAGGATGGTGAGACTCGCTGTTTTTCTTGACACGTGTCTAGTTAAGTAAATCTATGTTCATGCTGTTGATCACTGGATTGCCTGGAGCAGGCTAGATCATTTAGCTGAAATATTGCTCATTCACTGAAGATACAACATATCATTTCAGCTGTGGAGGGACCAATCTTCAACAAAATAATTACACCTGGTGTCATCTCAATTGCATAGTGATTCGTCGAGACATGGTATCGATATCATCGTATCGAATGGCCACAATTACTGGATAGTCTGGTTCAGACCCAATTTGTTTACAACAACATCATACAGCCGTGATATCTGATCATGATGTAATCACAATTATACAATCGACTGTTTTGGGCAAAGATTTTTTACGAGTGAGTGAGTGATTTAAGATTTTAAGTCACATGGGCAATATCTCAGCCACATCGCGAATATTAACATGTTTTAATGTCACAATACGTCATAATTGAAACCTGTTGAGGAAGGACACTAAAAGTAACTGGAATATCACAGACATAATTATAGACTATAGATTAGTATGAATAAGTGAGTGAGCAATATATCAGCCTTATATTGACAAAAACAAAATGTAAATTCTCCACAAATGCATGTATAATATAAAGAATTGTCCCTGAAGTACTGTAAAACCAACTAGAACGTAACAGTAATTCAGAGGTAAAAATAACATCTATCTCTAAAATTTGATTTCAAATGCGGACATGAAAGTATAAATATGGGCTATATATAGCTCCTCAACCGCTGAAGGTAAATCACATGGACCTTAGCTGGATTTACATCATCCCATCATCCCGCAAATACACATTGGCGATTATAGTCAAAATTAGCCATACTTTAAAAAAGCACATACTGTGTGATTAAACAATATTTCGAGTGAGAAATCATTTCATAGGAAATGCCTTATCAGGGGGACAATAAGTTTACGCGTTTGAAGGTAATGTCACAAACAGTCAAAGTCGGCAATTTATTCCCACAAATTAAAATGCAATACATATCACAATTTATCGACTAATTCAACCTCCTTTAAAACTCAAGTATTAAATGAATAATATGTACCTTATTAAAAGTATCGATCTTCATTGGTACTTTGAAATATTTATCCCTTGTGATGGAAAAAAATCAACACAATAGATTTCTTATGAGCATGGAAATGATTTTGTCGACTTTGAGAGCTTTCTGTTGTGTGGTTTGATTTTAATGATAATGCAACAGAATCTTGACATATTTGGTATCGATGATACCATTTAGAGCATGGAGCTGTCGCTGTTGAATAGGTATTATGTAATGCTTTACTAATCTAAATACAAAGTACCAATATTTGTTTCCTTGTAATGTTTCTTTCATGCATACCAAACGTATAAGTGATCTTCATATGATATAGCTGAATTAGAAAAAACATAATTTGGTAGAATTGCCATGAACGTGTTATCTATAACTCATATTTTCTTCCAAATGCCCTCTGTTACATTTGACATTTAACCGATATTTTACGATGAGCATATACATTCTATGATTGTCCATGATTTTATATCATGTTCTGAACATTCCTGAACTATCACTTCTTAAATTAAACCAGCCAGTTATCGGTCAAAATATCCTCACAACAGAAATAGCCTGTTGCATCTTGAAACCCCCTTGCTCGGTGTTCACGCAGGGTAGCTGGTGACAAACGGTTTTGAATCAAAGATTAGTCATTTCTGACTGTCAAAAATCACATCCGTTCGGTCGCCAGAACGTCGCCACATTTTCCCTATTTTGGGGGCCTGGCTACGTGACCAACAGTTAGAGACAGCACAAGTACGTGTACATTAATCTTACCACAAACGTCTGTGTAAACCACACAGACCTACTGAAACAACAGACTTAACGGTCAGCGCATGTACTACTGCTTTGCATTCTGAAGTGGCACCCTAATACATTTTATCACTGTTATTGATTTTAAATGTACATATAAGGCTACTTATAGTATACATTCACGTAATTATGAAGTCATAGTATAATCCTGAACACTGTGTCCCTCAGGCTACAAAAGTTAATAGTTAAGTCCTGATGCAGACACATGTACTTCGCGTGATTTACACAGTTAACAAGTTCATATTTGGTAACACACTGCACACAGATATCACAGTCTGCAATTCCGTTGCGTGTCACACAATCTCCTCTTGGCACACAGACATTGTGACCTTAGTGAAGGTCAGTGTTTCATGGTCATTATTTTGAGTGTTTTGTTGAAAATACACATTTAGCACATTGTACTATCTTAGTAGCAATATCCCGGATGTAGAACACATACCGTCATGTGTTTCCTGATTAGAGAAGAACAAAAGGTTTAATCTCAACATGACTACAAGTATTATAGATTTGAAAAAGGTGAATATATGACAAAATTTCAACAGTATGGATATCATAGCTTTCATTATCATACTAGTCACTTATAATCACAGTTAGTTTATATTTTTCAATAAATGATGTCATTTTAAAAAGTGGTCTCATACAAGGCATTTGTAAATCTGGGATACACTTTCTGACTGGTAAGAAGATTCGACTGAAGTGTCCTGTGACTGTAGTTTTGACTGCATTCAGTATGGGACATAGCACAATGAAAAACACACATACAAAACTCCAGGATATAACACGTCGAAAAACACTATTTATAATACACCTGTAACATCAGACAGATGAGGTTTAGACAATAGATATTGATAATTACCTAACATGGCTTGTATTACGTCCATCGATATAGAAGCATCCGCCACTCCATAGTCCCCGATGTGGAACTGGTTGGACGACACAGGAATCTTACCTGCCAAAAACTCCATATTTGTCATCGTCATAATTATGAAGCAAGATCGAATCAAAATTACCATTCAGAATTGTCATAATGGATCCATGAAAGATTCACAATAGCTAAGGGGCATATTTGTAAAGATGATCTAAAACTCGACACATTGCATGTCAACACAATGCTACTCAAGTAAAACGTTTGTTCGTTTTATTTGTTTTCACAATAATGGATAAATTGTGTCTATACCATGCCTGCCACTTGCCCGTTAATTCATACATATTCAAAAGATAAAACACATTTAGGTTATTCAGAAAAAAATATATAATGGACCCGGTTTACGCTCACGTAAGACGTCGATGATGTCGTGTTTAATGGCAGCAGCCGCTTTACGCTCACTAACGAATTGGACCCTGTGGTTGCATCGCTTCATCTCCTCCATTCTGTAAATCTGTACTGATGTCAATTTGTTCTCCTCAAAGAAGTGGTAAGTAAGTCCTAAAACAATTCACAAATAAATGTAAACCTACTGCTGTCTTTAATAGTAGTGTATGTGTCATGTTGATTTATGGCTTGATTCTTCGACAGTTGCTGACATCTGAAATGGTGATATAAATGCTGATATATTTTTTAAAAAAGTAACTTTAATTGTTATAAATCCATATCTTGATTCAATCGCGGTGTGGCTGAAATGCTGCCGGTGTGACTTGAAATCCTGACTCGCCCACTCACTCACTCACACACTCACTCACTCACTCACTCACCCACCCAACACACTCATTCACTCACTCACCCACCCACTCACTCACTCACTCACTCACTCTGTGATAATCTGCTGGTTTTAATGTCCGATGCCATTTTGTTTTTTTTAAATTTATCCTCCATCATTATAAATCTATAACTTAAATGTGCCACTCTATGGCTGAAATACTGCCATTGTGAGTTAAAATCTTTACTCTCTCGCTCACTTCAAAGAAGCCATTCCGAAATATGCATTAATGCACAAACACGTCCGAACAGCTACCGAGGGAAAGGGTGAGACCAGCATGACTAAAGTCACGTATATCTTCGATGGTGTGTGCTGGAACAGGAAAACTGTGTGATCAATTTTGCTTACTGAAGCAAATATACAAGTGTAATATAATTTGAATCACTCCCTTAAAAAGACGATAAGAAGGTCCATTATGGGTAACCGTCCAGGGACTTTAGCCAACGGCTATACTTCAAGTGCCACCAATTCAGTTCGATGACTAGACTGTAGGTGACGTATCGCAGTCCAAGCGCCAGAAGATTTTCATGACATAATGTACTGGACAATCCCCATTTACCAGAACGAATTAATAAAACTTGTGTGTCAGGAGGAGAGAAAATCACGCCTCGACTATCCATAGAAAACGAAGGCTTTTACAGAAAACGCAGACGCAGGACAGGAGCAGACTGACGCAGATCAACAAATACCACGCAGAATAGACGGGTCTCGGGTGAGAGACAGTCACTGTCAGCTGCACTTCCTTCAACAAAACCACCATTGCCGAACATCGAACAACGTGTTGTGTGTCAATGTGTGCATGACCGAGCGAAATTAGGTTGTAGACAAACAGTATTTTCATAAGTCTATGAACCCAAGACAAGGAAAGACTATCGGATTTATGTGAGGCTGCTCCTTGAATTATGTATAGTTAGGAGAAAAAATGTTATCAATATTTATTTTAGAATTTGTTTAGGGAGATATGATAATGGATTTAAAGGTGATATATCCGATATTTCCCAGCAGGTCAGAGATAAAATGTGCATCGCAGTTCAACCACATGCAGGTTTGTTTAGGAATTAAAAAGTCATAAGGACATCGTGTTGTTGGTTAGTTGCGCAACAGAACACGCTAGCATTGAAACCTCCTTGTCTAGGTTATATCTGAATCTATGCATAAAGCTTCAGAGTGACACAGTCTGACACGACGTCAGCATTCTGTTTATGATTTTCACCTTTTTATCGATCAATGTTCAAGCTATATCTGTCTTTGCTAGCCACATTTCATACATTTCTAAAACATATATATTTTATACTGTTCAAAATACTGTTAACCACAAGGCACATAAAAGCCTTAAGTATATTCAGCTAAAATATCCAATATCGTATTTATACAAAACGAAGACACTACTCAGGATGTAGTCATACTTGATTCTGGATACTGAGTGGAGCGGGATCAGTTTTTAATTTAGTTATGGGTTTGGGCAGGATTCATGTTTCCATGTTATATTATACACAAATATAATTTTTGTGGTTTGACATTTTAAATAGGGTTTTTGAGAACTTGGACACAAAGACACTTTCTGAACGCATGAGACTAATGCATCAAGAATGGCACTGGTATCCCTATTCAGTTTGCAACGCATCTTTCCCTTGACTTACGCACGTTATGCAGTTTTCGTAGTTCCAGTCAAGTAGATCCACGTTATATAGAACGTATTTGAATCGATAACGTTGATAATATACTCAACATTGTACATGTACGCATTGTTCTCACCACATAAAGGATAAAACATGATTTGATTTTCTGACAAAAACTACTAGCTTAAAATTGGTTCACGATGTAGAGCCCTATCGTGGTCAATGCACACGATAAATATAAGTAACAAGACGATCATGTAAAAAGCGTCGAAACGTTAATCGCTCTATTTCAAGCTATCATTAGTATTCAAATTTACCTCAATGAAGTGTAAGTCAGCAACCTTTGACGGAAATGGTGCGCACTCTTTCTAGATGTAGACATCAACAGAGATATGTGTTTCTCGTTTAATAGTATAGACTTGCAATGTCACCTAATCAGATGTTTCATTATTTATATGTGGCCAGGAATGTGCTGAAGTTCACAACCTCGTCATAGACACGATCAGGTCTAAATATCATGGTACAAGTGACCTTGACCTTCGTTAATGGTAATATAAACATCACCATGTTGATACCTTGCTTCTGTTGCAAAACATTTGTGTTCATAACATTCTCATTACAAATGCATCACTAGATGCATGGGATGTGGATTATATGCAAGAACACACAGTAGAACTGATCAGTTCACCTCACCATATGCCTAGGCGTGAAATAGGTGGCCAAGGCCTTCGCATAACACGTGTCAAGCCCTATACTCCTTCTTGGGCTATCCGAGCAGCTAGCAATTTCCAATCGTTTATCTTTAGGATAGTTTAAGATGTATATATCCAACAGAGACACGCCCAATATATGATATCCAAAATATTTGTCGACTACTGGGGACAAATTCCTCCCCGTGACGACAAAACTGTTCTACAATTTAAGCGAAATTCTGAATATGGCTTTTTGAATCATTTCCAAATTGTGATGACACATATTACACTCACCAACACTAGAAACATTCGAAATGGGGTATGAGATGTAATGCCCGTGCATTTATATCAATTAACATAAAAAAAAAAATCATAGGACCAAATGCATCCCCGCAAAATGACCCTGTCGCCTTATTTTTCAGCATGACATTTTGCTGACATTGAAAGTGACCAGTCAAACGTAAGTGATACAATGTAGATATCAACCATGTTTTTTCTCTCAATGTGTACAGCAGAATTGAAAATGGTTCAGAGGACACATACTTGCCGCGCCTTGAGTCTAAACACAACCCGTATTGTCCTGTTAACAGATGGACCTTCCACCTGTAATCCGCATTACTAGTACCAACTATAACTGATGTAATCCACTGCACTGATGTTACATACTCATGGAATTCGTCACTTGATCATGGAATGTCTTACCACGTGCATTGAAAGTGATAGTTTGGCCCCGATTCGTTCTACTAGTTCACGAAGCGATATCAAAGCCTTGTTAAAAGGACGATAAAACAGTCATGCTTTCATGTGATGGGCCGCCTGGTTGTCCGACTGGCTTGGTTATATAACGCGTGGGAAATTCTAGTAGCTAATTAACCGTAAGCGAATACATGATGATACATTCAAAATCAAATAACAACACAGAAGCCATACTGACATTATATATTTCTGTCACTACGGGTGGTATTGTTATAGGCCACTGGAACCGATAATCGTTAACAAAATATCGGTCGATTATCAACAAATATCGGGAACGTAACTTTGAGCAGAAAGCCAAACAGGTCTGAGAGAAATGGCTAATTTTCACACTGGTGAGTTGTTACGTGTGCTTACATTATCTACAAAATAGCGCCTTGGGTGTTATTTAGAAGCAAACCATGACTAAAGTTCTAAATTTGTATACTGCCCGACAAAAGTACATTTTTCTATCATAAAGGTTATGTACGATATTATTGTTAACACACTTTTCGTACTTATTACCTGGGAAACCGCCCAGTGAGACCGCCCCTGTTTTTAATAATCAGATCTATGCCTAACGATTCAGTGACAAAGAACTATCCGCAAGTCTCTGTGACAAAAGGAATGGTTTCAATTTTCCAATAGTCAGCTTTCGTTTCATGCGAACAACATTCCAGCAGCTCAAACCTTTTGTTTTTATATGTCACGAGTTTATAGATACAATCGAGCCTGCCAGTTTTTATCAGGATCTCAAAGAATATCATGAGGTTTTACAACAGCCATGTGGAGGAAGATAAGAACAAACTTTACGAATGAATAACTTACTTATTCGGTGGTTGGATGATTTGATACAGACTATTGTTTCGTTGCCAAACGGGCATTTGTTAGTTACATTCATGTGTATCGGTCAATATACAGCTGTTTTAGGTGAAGGGCCTCCAAAGAGAAGCCTACTGACCGCTGTACCGAGGAAACCATGAATCTAACTTACTTATACTAAATGCCCGGTCGAGTTTTGATACTTTTGCTTATTGCACATAATTTTGCAATCATGTGAATGGATTCCAACATCATGATTAATTAAGAATCCATTTTCTGGCATCTCTCTCCTATCCGTCTTCATTGTCTCAGCTTCAGCAAGCAATGATCGTGAAATTCACTCCAGGTCGCGAGTATCCACAATTCCTGCTTGGTTCGGTCTGATGTTGTAAACTGTTCATGTATAAGGTGATTAGTGTAATATTTTAATAGCACATGCGGATTAATTTCCGAAACAGCTCATTTCAACGCGATAGTTTGCCCGGTCGGCATGGCAGCGGTGAGATGTGTGAGCCCTGAAGGTGAGAGTGGACGGTCAATGTCGACGCTGGCATTAAGGGAAATCACACTGATCACTCAGGAAAGGTAATTTTGTATTGTCTTTATATTTAACAATGAAATAGAAGGTCATCTGTCACTTAACAATAATTATTACATTTGTTCCTAATAATTATCGGATATTCTGACAAGAAATTTGAATATATGAACCACAAAAGAAACATACAGTTTTGTTCCTGCAAAAGGCACTTTTCCTTATGATTGTATCGTTTTGTTAACATGGTTTTCAATCCCAAATGACCAACGTCAGTGTGTTATCCGATGAAAACGTATACCGACCAAACGCACCTAAAAAGGCAGCCGTGGTAAAAGGTTCTGTATGACATTCGTGAAAATGACAATGCACATGCAACCCATCCAATGAAAACGGGCCCCTGAAATTATGCTTGTTTGGACTCAATCGTCATGGCAATAATTACGTGAGATCAAAAGAACCAAATCTCCTGACTATTGCAAGTTGACTACACTGCCAATCATTTCAGTGTACAATGTAGGACAATCTACACACTGCAAGAATAGTACGAGGTCTCTAACATCATCCAGGACTGTCCATGCAGTGGACGACCTGCAGTAATATCACAACGTCAAGACCGACAGGTTGTCTGCAACCATCTGCAAGATGTCTTCCCCAGAACCACGGAAAAAGCACGCTAGAACACCGTGACTCACAACAGACCCAACAGTAACGATCGCGAGGCAGTACGTCGACCTTTCCGTGGAAGAAACCTCTACTGTCACAGACCATGTCGTAGTCATGTCCTCACCGGTAATCGCCGCCAAAATCGACTCCAGTGGGCAACTCAGCATCGAAATTGACGTTATCGACAGTGGAGAACTGTGCTGTTATCTCCTGAAAGCCGAGATTGTGTTTCGACAGTCGATGGCAGAGTGAGAGTATGGTGAAGGCATGGGAAATGTTTTCAAATAGTGTATTGTTGAAAGGAACTCGTTGAGTGGTCCAAGCACTGTGGTGTTCCAGAATCATGGTCCAGGATGAGGAATCTGAGGAATTGACGTAACAGCTGCTCGCTATATTGACCAAGACACAAAACCTCACGTTGTACCACATTTTGAACGTTACAGCAACGCTCGTACCCACACTGTGACAGCAACATTTGACTGGCTAAGGCAACATGGCATCCAAACCCTACAATAGCTGGCATTCAGTTAGGATTTACGTGCAAAAGAACACATTTGGGAAGAGATTCAAAGAAGACTCAATGACTACCAACCAAGGTCGACAACGGCACCTGGACCAAAGAGCCAGTGGTCCTCACCAACCGACTGATTCAATCCATTTACAGATGTTGCACCGCTTTCACCGAAGCCTGTGGAGGCCACACACAATACTGACTTTAGGGTATCTTAATGATACTATTTTGGGTAATTGTATCTGTGTGAACTCTAAATGTGATTCCCGAAAATGTGTCAACCATGATTGTCAAGTCTGAAAACAGTTCTCCATTTTGATTGTTACTGAGAGTGAATTAAATTGTGTGCTTCAAGAAACCGTTATCAGTGTGCCATTTAGAATGTGATTCGGTATATGTTTCATGTTACTTTAGCAGCTCGTTTATTTAACGAAAAAGTTGTCATGCATCGCACTGGACCCAGAGACACATAACTTCCTCAATACTTCAACAGGAAATCTCTGACCAGCAAACACAGTCGCCCCTATATGAATAATTTGCTGCCCCTCTTTTCTTGTATGGTTCGGGACCATAAAGAGTAGTCACTATGACGATAAAGCAGCTGTTTCATACCAGTTAGGGCATCGTCAGTTACACCTGCAGTATAAACAAAACAAAACCATGGGAGACCGGACGTGTAGTAAAAGAGTCAGCTAAAACAAACAGGGTATACACAACAAAGAAAAAGTATGGGGACACCCATAATTCTGATGGTCATGTTTGAACTTAAACGTGGTGAGGTCATTTATACTCCAAGGTAAATGCAATGTTTTATGAGCACTTCAGACGACATGTTAGAATTTTATTTAATATTGGTTGAATTTGAGTGAAATGAAACGTCAAAACAGCGAAAGACATGGGCGCTGAAACACCAGCACCATGTTTGAATCAGACGCCGAAAGCAAAACAAAATAGTGTATGTGGAGGACAGACTTCGCATGCAGTTTGTGGCAACGTTTCCTTTAAAAGAGAAGCTGCAAACAGTATTGACGCTTCAGAACGTCTTCACCATACCACAGCGCATACCTTTAAGCACCCATTACAGATGCAGCGCCACTGCATGGTTACAACATGGTTTCTCCAACCCCTTATTCACATACAACAAACACTTACATAACATGGCATGCTGTACGGTGCACCAACTGAGATATAAAGAACGGGCAGATTTACAATCCAAGCGAAAGAGAAACTTTCAAACGCATCTTTTACATAACCATCTTTTGCATTTTCGCTTTTCCACATGCCATGGCGCTAAACATTCTATCTGGAATGCCATTGTTTGCCGCTGCAGTAGCTCCGCCTGCTCTCAGGCTATGCAGACCAAACTTTGATATATCACTAACATGTGAACTAAACGCCTCAATGAAAAGCTCTCTCAAACGAGAATATGACATCGGCTTATTATCAGCTCTCAAAATGTAACCATTTTTAGTCTTACTGATATTTCTGAAAAAAAATTCAGGATCTTTCACTTTGGTAAGCTTCAAATATCGCTCCAACCATGCTACAGGGCACATATTTGTACCTGTCCGGCCTATAATAATCCAGGCCCCATCTCTACGCCCCATCTCTACAGACATCAGTTTTTGATTTCTGAATGAAAACAGCCATGAAAGCTTGACAAAATACAACATCATTCCGAGTTATCGCTAATACCTCCGACGATCTCATGAAGCCTGAATAGGCTAGAAGGCTCGTTACAACAGTTCTCATTTTATACAATGAACATTCATCAGCATTGTCTGGTACGATCTTAATCAACAACTCAGCTGTTACAGGCTCTTTCTTACAAACAGGCTTGGCTTACTTCGTCTTAGCGGCTTCAAGTACATTTCTCACTAACGTACTCTCTGTTGGGCTTTCCAAACCAACCCAAGAATGGGCATGTTTCAAACTATAGTACGCTGTCTGAACAGGTGAGAAAGATTCCCTTTGCTGACACATCGCTTACAAATATAAAGAACACTGCAAAGGTGATAAGGGCATATCTGTCAACATACCATGAGCCAAAGCCCATTTCTTCCATGCTTTAAAGCCGTAATCATACTTCTTATTTGTGGAGTTTGCTCTCAAGCAGGACAAATGCTCTGGAAGGCTTCTCACGAGCTCTCTCATAGGTGCAGGTAAAGTCAATATCTCACTTCTATATACATGTTCAAACACACCTGCAACACGCAAACAACATCAAAATTCCACATGTAAAGCCATCATGTTGAATTTTAAATCGTTTACTCCAAACAATCCCCACCCCCACCCCCAGACTGTCTGGTTGGTACATATGCTTCCTTACAAGTGGGAAGATACATCCAATCTTTAACTTGGGGTATAAATACCATATTAGGGCACAAAATAGGCCAGACGTTAGCTGAATACCATACAGGAATCACGAGAGTTCCCTTGGCATGACACTCTCTCATGTGTTTAAGAACACGTGCAATCATACATATAGGAGGCACTTTCCAGTTATTGTCGTCACCCCAGGACACGGATAAAGCATCCACTCCGTCACTTCCCGGATTCCAAAATCTGGAGTTAAACCTTACAACTTTAGTATTGTAATATGAAGCAAATTTGTCAATGTCAAATGGGCCCCATTTGGCAGAGACGTGTTGAAACACATAATCCTGGATACCCCAATCATCAGCATCTACTATCTTACTTCAGATAGTCAGCACGCTCATTGTCTAACCTTGGTATCCACTGTATGTCAACTCTGATATTATAGTCACTACACAGCCTGAATATATCTAAAGCCAAAGCTTGAAGATCAGCTTTCATGCTACCTTTGGACACAATCGACTCTACATTTTGATTGTCAGTAAACCATGTTACTTTGTGAGATTCCAAAATGGAAACGAAACTTTTCATAACCAGAAACACTGCCTTCAGCTCTCTCCAAGTGGAGCTTCGTGACGCTTCTAGTGCTGACCACTGAGCATGTGATATGGTTTGCCCAACTTCTACACAGTACCCACCGAAACCAGAATTACTAGCATCACTGTAAACTACCCGTGTAGGAATGCTTGCATAGCATAGAGTGCACTTACTGAGTCTGTCAATATGCGCAGCCCAAAATTGTAATTGATCTCTACTCAAATACGATAGCACCACAGGTGCCTTCCACGATGAACTTTGTCATTAGTTGACACAAAGTACCAAGAACCATCTTCATAGCAACTATCTGTCCAACAACCGAAGCCAAGCTCTTCACCGGAACTGGTGCAGTAGAAGACAGAAGTTCTCCTATATTTTGCTGAAGCTTACAAATTTTCCGTTGAGGGATGGACAACTTCATGTGTCTAGTATCTATGATAAAACCCAACCATTCGATCTCCTGAACCGGCTTCCATAGTGACTTTTCTGCTTTTGGAACAAAACCTGCTTTTAACAAATCTTGTTTGACAATTTGACCAACAATTGTCGTTTCACATTTGGAAAAAACTTGACAGGATCCCATCATCTAGAAAAGTAACAATCTTGTAACCTTGTTCATATTCATAAAAGTCATTTGTAAGGCCAGGTTCATCAACGTTTACAGTATCATCACATAAAGTATACTCAGGTTCTGCTTCCTTGGAACGTATCCTACTCTCTGTCAAGCTTCCCACGTTGCTATGTTGTGTTGCTGAGCAAGGGACACTGATGTCTCCAATGGCTAAACTCGCCACACATGAAGCACGCTCCAGACCTTTGACCTTTGAAATTTGAAAATTACTAGACTGGTCACCAGCATGGGAATCCACTGAAACTCGAGTGACTGTCGAGGTAGGACGCTGGGTCGACTTGTAGGGGTGAAACCGTGTGGAACGAGACGCCCTTGTCTTGAATTTCTTAATGGCTTTGCTTTCCGCTCTGTTGATTCTTTTGTCGTCACCAGAATCTGACGCCAATTCATGAGCCACATAATTGCGCACTGCCCCCCCCCACCCCCTACCTCCACCCCCACCCCCTCTGAGGAATCGGTTATCTTTATGTGCTTGTTTCTTGTCTGGAACCTGGAAACTTCTTCATTAATCAATTCCAAGACGTAATCAGTCTTACCATATTAAACTGCAAACCGTAATTGTTCTAAGTTTTCCAGAGCTTCTGAATTAAAAGAAAACTGAATTTTGTTCCCTTCTCTTTTCCACTGATAGTCCCTCTCATCTTTCAATTTATGTAATTCTTTTGATGTTTTATGAAACTCATCTCCCAGACCTTCAATCTTCTCATTAACTGCCTTCCTAATTTCAGCTTGTGATTGATCCAACCTTTTCAAAATGGCGTCTAACGTGTCACTGTCAGTGTTGACTCTCGCGGGACCGTCCATAATGAACACTGACTGCTGGTGCACCGCAGCTGAGAATAACCTAATGTAAATTTCCCCCCCCCCCCCCCTTTTATACCTACCAGAGCGCCCCCATACCTATAGCATTACTTCCCTTTGTTGTATTTGCACCCGTGAAGAGCCACCTCCTCGTGGTTGGTGCTGGGTAATGCTAAGTGCTCTTCTCCCGTGTGGACCCGGGACAGAATGTGTCCACAGCACCCCATTGCTGGTCGTAAAAGGCGACCAAATTGGGCAACCTGTTGGCCGTGGGTTGCGCCCCTGTGTCCGTGGAGGAGCGGATCCTGGTGGTTGAGGGCACTGGAACAAGGACTAGGTGATCCTGTTGCCCAACACACCACTTCGGCCCTAACTTCACCTAGAAGGGTGGTTGAATAGGCCCAATTCAATCAATCGGCTGGTCACGCCAAGCCCTGTGCTCCTTATTGTACTGTTGCACCAAAGTTTGAAAATTGTCCTTTGATATGTTTTAAAGTCTTGGCTTTTGGACTTTTTCAATACCTAAGTTAATGTCTGTTTTTGGCTAGAGTTGTATGCCAGAAGGCGGTGGCTCATGGGCCAATCTGGTGGAATAATTAATCTTTTAATTTTTCTACTGGAGTATATCATACGGGTATCCTTGGTGCTGCAAGCTGGAGACCCGCTTGCTTATAGCATTGTTCTTGTGATACTCCGTGGTGGGTGGGGAGCTCGGATGATGAAACTTATACACTTACTATGGAATACAAAACTTCCCTAAAACGAAACAAGCGTCAACTGGACAGTGATGATGATCGACGACCTTCAAACTCAAATGAATATTGGCCACGATTTCTCGTGATCGAGACACTTGACAAATCACCTCTATAACTCAATCCTTTTGCGGTATCAAAAGGTGTGCATGGTATTACTGGTGAAGTTTCTAACATAAAAAGGTTACGCACAGGCTCTCTGCTCATAGAATGTAGCAGAAAACAGCAGGCAACAAATTTCATGTCCACTCAGTTATTCGTTGGAATACCGGTATCAGTTACTCCGCATAGAACTTTGAACTCAAGTAAAGGCATCGTGCGAGACCGGGACCAACTGTTTGCCGATATGAATGAACTGGACATTGCCTCGGAAATGAAGGACCAAGGAGTAACTTTTGTGAAACGTTTCATGACCCGTAAAAATTCTGAAAATAGACCAACAAATACCTATTTATTCCATTTTTCTTCGCCAACTGCTCCAGCATCAATTAAAGCAGGATATTGCAATATCAACGTTGACATTTATATTCCAAACCCTCTGAGGTGTTTTAAATGTAAAAAGTATGGACATGGTGTCAATAGCTGCACAAATTCCATAACATGTGCTCCCTGCGGTGGGAAAACTCACTTGACTGAAGATTGTGATAGTAACTTTAAAAAATGTACAAATGCTCTGGCACACATTCAGCTTTTTCTAAAGACTGTCCATTATGGAAACAACAGATGGAAATAAACAAAATTAAATTCACCAGAAATATTAGTTTTGCTGATGCCAAAAAGCTTGCTGTTCAGACCCCAGAACCAAATCAGTCATATGCCTCAGTTACTCGAGTATCCGCTGGAACGAGTCAAAAAGCAACTGTACCTATGTCCACCTTTTCCACATCATGCCAAACCGATTTGACATGGGTTGACACTGATACACCTGAGGTATACTCACCTCACCACTCAACACAAACCATCGAATCACAATCAAAAACACCAGTCACAATTGAAGTTCAATCTCGGTCAGTGTCAAAGGATAAATCATCATCACAGTCTACCCCAACACTCTCTATTGGAAATTATGGGAAACAGGTTTCAAAAACCAAAGTGAAACCAAACAATGGTACTTGTAAGAAAACTCAGAATGGCAGAGCCTCTAAAGGTGCAGAACATAAGATCCAGATATACAATAGGTTTGGATCCCTTGAAGCCATGGACGTGTCCGAAAACATCCAGCACAGGGCACATAGTCTGCCACCCTCTCGAAAGTGAAGGGGTAGATCCCCAATAAACCCCCCAAAGAAATAGTTTCTTCGAACATTTTACAGTGGAACTGCAGAGGCCTTAAAAATAATTTGCATGAGCTACATCTATTAGACCAAGACCTTCAACCGTCAGCAATCTGCTTACAAGAAACGCATCTGAAGCAGACAGATTCTTTAAACGTTCGTCAGTTCAGCGCATATCATTATTATTCTCCTGCTGATAATAGGGCCAGTGGAGGATCATACATTCTTGTCAGAAATGGCGTTATCCACAGTCATGTGAAACTCACAACAAACCTTCAGGCAGTTGCAGTACGACTTACGTTGAACATTACACTTACTCTGTGTTCATTGTACATTCCGCCATCATCAACTCTTATTCTGGCTGATCTTCAGTCTCTCTATGATGAACTTCCCAAACCATGTGTACTCATGGGCGATCTGAATGGCCACAACTCGCTCTGGGGGAGTGCGACCACAAACACTAAAGGTAAAATTATTGAAGATTTTATTTCAAATGATAATGTATGTGTATACAATGATGGTGCAGATACATATTTACATCCTGGAACAGGAACATATTCAGCCCGTGACCTGTCAATAACTGACTCCAGCTTACTTAATGAATTTAAATGGTCAGTCCACGATGACCTTTGTGGAAGTGACCATTTTCCTACTATACTTAAATGTGTGACCCCATCTGATACTCCTCCATTATCCAGATGGAATTTTAAAAAAGGTTAACTGGTCTTTATATACTATACAATGTGCTGACAAACTTAAACCTGAACATTGTATTGACGTTCCTGATGCTATCAAGTGCTTTTCTGATGAACTAAATAACATTGCTGATGAGTGTATTCCAAAGTCCTCTGCCGTTCCACATATCCGAAAACCATGGTTCAACGATGACTGCAAACAAGCTAGGAAGGCAAGGAAAAAAGCAGAACATTATTTCCGTCGCCATCCTATGGTGCATAACTTAAACAAGTTGAAAATTTTAAATGCTAAAGCGCGGCGTACTTTTAAACTGAACAAACGCCAATCTTGGCAAAATTATGTATCCAAAATAAATTCTCGGACACCCATGTCCAAGGTATGGAACATGGTCCAGAAAATTAAAGGTAAAGGTACTAAATCTACAGTCCATCATCTTAAACATGGAGATCAATTACTAATGGATAAATCAGATATTGCAAATAAACTGGGCGAAACCCACGCTAAACATTCTTCCTCTTCTAATTATTTACCTAAATTCCAGCAGTATAAGAAACAACAAGAAAAGAAAACTATTAACTCCCATTCAGATAATGGGGAAGATTATAATGAAGCTTTTTTCTATTCATGAGCTCCATACTGCTCTTGATCAAGCCCATGATACCGCTACAGGAGCTGATAACATCCATTATCAACTCCTGAAGCATTTACCAGAATCCCGCCTAGAAACTCTTCTAAATATTTTTGATGATATTTGGACATCGGGTAACTTTCCTCACTCATGGCGTGACGCCATAGCAGTGCCAATACCTAAACCTGGACGTGATCATACTGATCCCTCCAATTATCGACCAATTTCACTAACTAGCTGTGTTTGCAAAACCATGGAACGCATGATAAATAATCGACTTGTTTGGTACTTGGAAACAAATAACCTTATCACAGATATACAATGTGGTTTTCGTAAAAATGGAAGTACTGTCGATCACTTAGTGCGTTTAGAATCATTTGTGAAAAATGCACTAATCCAAAAACAACACGCTGTCTCTATCTATTTTGACCTTGAGAAGGCATGTGACACTACCTGGAAATATGGCATTTTACAAGATTTACATGACTTCGGCTTGCGAGGTCGTTTGCCTCAATTTATTCCCAACTTTTTAAATAACAGACAATTCCAGGTCCGAGTGGGTTCTACCCTGTCTGATCATTATAATCAGGATCAGGGTGTTCCACAAGGCAGTATTTTGTCTGTCACTCTTTTTAGTATAAAGATAAATAGTTTATCAAAAGTTTTAAACGATTCAATTGATGGATCGTTATTTGTGGATGATTTTAATATTTCTTGTCGTGGGAAAAATATGCATACTATTGAACGGCAACTGCAGCTGTGTCTAAACAAAATAAATAAATGGTGTCTTGAAAATGACTTTACGTTTTCTAAATCCAAAACTAATTGTATCCGTTTTTGTAGAAAATATAAGCCACATAAGGACCCAGAACTATCTCTAGATGGCACTCCCATCAGAGTTGTTAAGGAGGCCAAGTTCTTGGGCCTAATCTTTGACCCCCACTTAACATTTCTGCCTCATGTTAAGTTCCTTAAAACTAAATGCCTTAAGGCTCTTGACTTGTTGAAAGTTGTTTCCAACTCAAAGTGGGGAGGGGATCAAGCTACCTTCCTACACCTATATCGATCACTCGTCCGTTCAAAACTTGATTGTGGCTCAATCGTATATGGCGGAGCCTGCAAAAGCAATCTTAAACCTCTTGATTCTGTCCACCACCAAGGCCTAAGACTTTGTCTTGGGTCCTTCAGAACTTCACCTATTGACAGTATCTATGTTGAGGCTGATGAACCATCTCTTGAGCACCGCCGTATAAAGTTAGCTTTACAGTACATTACTAAGTTATACTCTAATGAATCTAACCCTGCCTATAACTGCGTTTTCAATCCCCTTCATGGGGATTTATACACCAAGAAATCCTCGCTTGTCCCGCCTCTAGGACACAGAATTAAACCCTTTCTTTCTTCGGCCGGCATTGAGCTGGAAAACATAGCTCCTCCCGTCTTCTTTATTCTCCTCCTTGGCAGTTGGTCAGGCCCCAAGTGGACCTAACATTGACCACATATAAAAAATCAGCAACAAGTGAATTACAATACAAACAAGAATATCATCAATTAAAACATAAATATAACAATTACAAATCCTTGTTTACAGATGGGTCCAAGGACGGTGGCGCTGTGGCTTGTGTCACTGTCATTGGATCCCGAACAATATCTTCTAAATTACCAGACAACAGTTCAATTTTTACAGCTGAAGCTAACGCAATACTAACTGCTCTTAAATATATTCAAAGACACCCTCAACACAAACAGTATATAATCTATTCCGACTCTCTTTCTTGCCTTCAGGCTATTAAAAATATTTCTTGTAAACATCCACTTTTAATTGAAATTATTGAATTGTATAATAATCTTGCTACTGGCCAATACTACGTCGTCTTCTGTTGGTTGCCAAGCCATGTAGGAATCTCTGGTAACACATTGGCTGACCTTGCTGCTAAAGCAGCACTCAACAAATCTGTGACACCACTTATTATTCCTTACAGTGATTACAACCCCACCATTAGATCTTATATCTGTGATCTGATGCAAAAGAAGTGGGACACCCAGGTTGGTATAAAATAATTACATGAGATAAAACCCTACATTGGCTATACCCACTTGGGTTGTCAGTCCAGATTTGAAGAGGTCATATTACGGCGATGTCGTATTGGTCATACAAGGTATACACATGCATACCTGTTGAAAGGTGAAAATCCTCCATTTTGCGTCCCTTGTGATGAGAGATCCACGGTCAAGCATATCCTGCTTGACTGTGTTGAATTCTCCATCACAAGCATAGTATTTGTGTTCTTTTAATTTTGGCTAAAATGTCTTACACTCGCCAGCAGCTGAAGGGATGGTGTAAATCCAGCTAGGGTCTATGCAGGTAGCAAAGGTACTGTAAATCCCCATGGTCCCTAGTATGGTGATCTACCTTCAGTTGCTGGCGATCTATAGCCCGTATTTTATATTGCATTGTCCAAACAGTGGTATTTGTTTTAATTCTCCACACTAGTTTTAAGTATAACTGTGATATTCTAGTTGTTTTACAGTCCTTTGACGACAGCTGTTTATAATGTATGCTTGTTTCATTTTAGTATCAAAATGTTCTCGTCACGATATGGCTGAAATACTGCCGATGTGACGTTAAATATTAACTCACTCACTCACTCACTTTGTTGTATCTTCCGACGCTAGGAGAAAGAAATTACATTCTAATTCGTACCTCAAACGAAAGAAATTATATGAATCCATAAAAAGTGTTTCTCGCCGCCTACATGTGTGTCATTTGCCGTTCACTGACTGAGGAACAGGTTCCAGGTCACTGGCAGCGTACAGAACAGACCTCGCTCTGTAAAACCCAGAAAAAGCATAAAGGGCAGGTGACCATTGTGCTGTGTTCTTAGCCCCTCGAAACCAACCGATTCACAACTGCCAGTGCCCAATTCATACAAGTAGCAGAGGACGTCCGTCTTTGCACATGCACTGGGCTATTGTGTTTGAGCGTTTGAATCAAACATGGTGCTAATGTATTTCTTCACCCTTGATGTTCGCTGTTTTGTTTAATAAAATAACCAGTAAATAATATACAGTAAATAATTAACAAGAACAGCAAGAAGGTAATTGGGAGAACATTTCTAAATGTGAGATATCGGTGACAAAAATACAAAAAAAACGTGCATTTCATCCTACTTGTTTCCCGAAAACCTTCAGGAACACAACTGACTAGACTTTGAATATGTTTATGACGGGTTCCGCCCATGGAGCAGGATACGCTCGCATTTTCAGTAACAGCTGAAATCATTGCTATTTCATGGTGATTCATAGACCTATCTGTGATATGTCCCACTGTACTGGAGGTACCTGATTTTCAAGTATGACTTCTTGCTGAACTGGAGGTCGGACTTTTGAAAAGTAAGACCTGGTAACAGGTCTTACCCCTTAAACTCTGTCACAATATTTTAATGTGCTTACTTTTCCAATCATGACCCCGTACTTTATCCTACACATGAACACATGCTCCGTTATCGTCTCGCATGGTGACAATCACTGGATTGTCTGGTCCGTCTGGTCTGGAACGAGCAACATCGTACTGCTGAAATACTGCTGAAACAAATAAAAACTCCTGGTATTATAACAATTGTACACTCAGCTCTGATAATTCTTTATATGCATAAGACATTTCTTATGGGCGTGGACATGTTTTTTGTTGTTGTCGTTATTGTGTTTTCTTTCACTTGTAATTGATATTTTTCCTAACAGCGATATTTCCGAGAGTCGATCATTTTGATCAGTCCTATCCACCGTTATGTTTGAGGCAAGATTTTCTTGATGCAAGTCTACTCAAAATAGATGTATTACGCCATGTACCTCTAGATCTTTCGATAGGGACCTGGTATTCATATGGTCACATTCCACCTTCCATGTAATTACATATATCCTTAATTCCGTGACATTTGCCTGTCACACGTGTGTGCAAGTCTTCATTTTGTGTCTATGCTGCATTCAACTGCACACACCTGGTGCATACAGACGCCTCACTGATTCAGTCACATACATATAATGACTACAGTGACACTACCATGACATATTCTGTTCGCAGTCATTGGATCAGCTTTCTAGGAGTTGTGACATATGTGCAGGAGAGGTTCTTGAAAAACAACAAAGCACCAGGATCAGAGCTGTAAGATGAAAACAAGCAGGCACCACTGTCTGGGATTGAGTCCTCAGCTTCCGGCGTGCAGTGGGTTATGAGAGCTTACCTGAATTTTCTCAGATTTTATGCTGTCACAACAATATCAAAGTCAAAGGAACAGACAGTTTTACTGATATTTTATTTTATGCTTTGTTATGGTTAAGAATTGCCATGACAAAAGGTGTGAGAAATCCCATCAGAACCAGCAAAATACAACACTGATAAGTTTGATATTTTCAATATAATTGTATTCAGCAAAAACAAAGACAAATACAGAACAATACAGATTCACAAGAGAGGTTTCATGTACAGTGCAAATGAGTCAAATCTACAGTAATGGGTCACAATATAACGTCAACTCACCGAAGTCTTGATACGAGAGTGAGAAACAGTTATGCAGAATGTAACACAGCCAGCTTTCAGGCAACAGTTATGAAGATCAAGCGTTGACGGTGAGGCAGATAAATAGTCCAGTGGTCGGTTTGTATTTCCGTGTCGACAACACGGTAACCAGCCCTTATACATAACGTCAACATTTCCTGAAAGTTCGAGCACATACGACCATCGCCATCAACGTGGAATGCCCTAGAACAGTAGTAGTCTCCCGGAAGTAATCAATTAATCAAGGGATGCAACTCTAGAGCACTTCCTGTGACCAGTAATAATTATCATTCAAAACACTAAATGTTGTGACCCAAAAATAATTATCACTTAATTAACAATACAATTTACAGAAAATACACTTTCGTAACAGCTTGTGTTTTCAAAGGAAGATGTATTCCCATGCTGAACCACGACACGTAAGTTCCTTCAGAGAAGTGTCATTGCAACGCAAGGCCGGATCGGATAATGCACTGCGAGTGCTGTTCCATTCACAGGCATTTATGACGCTGGGTGTGTTTACATAGACAAATGCTCTGTTCCCAGGGATTACCGTCTGTAGGCGGGCATTACACTGACATCTGTTGCGTCACCCTGATCATAACTGATTGCAACTAGTTACATGTAATTATGCAAATAACGCTTCAAACGAGGAGATCTCGTCATCACAGCGTGTGTTATCAAATGACTCATAATCCTACAACACAACCTTTCGGTTACTACTCAGTATTTTTTCCATTGTCTGTTTCTTGTTTCCCAACTGAAAATATATCTATTACGTCGTTACACATACGCTTGATACCACAAGCGGACGTATCAGTTGAAAGGTGTGTGTTGGTCCGTGATAAGGTAGGAACACTTGTCGGCTTAGCATGGGTGTAAAACGTGTTGTGAGATACAACATATGTCATATTTGGGATTTCACTTTCTCAGTTAAGTACAAATTCTAGTACTGTTTTGCTTGAATCCCATCCGGTATTCCAACCCGCACGCTCAGAGTCAGGCACCTAATCGCCAGCACACAAAGTCAGCCGCCTGGCCCGCTCAGCCACCGCGACTTGGTGGAAGTCTTGGTGGAAGTCATTCAACAGCTGATAGACAAATATAATTCAACTGTTTAACAAATATGGATCTCTACATGGGGGTATCTGAAAACGTCCATTCTAGGACATATAGCTTGTCGCCCTCCAAAAGAGTGCGGGGTTGATCCCCTATAAATCCACCCAAAAGATAGTTTATTCCAGTAATACTGTACAGTGGAACTGTAGAGGATTGAGGACAAATTTAAATGAATTACAGCTATTAGTCCAAGATTTTACACCTTCTGCGATCTGTTTACAAAAGACTTATTTAAAACAAACAGATACTTTTGACCTTCGTCATTACAAAGCATTTCATTGCTTTTCACCTGCAGGTGATAAGGCCACGGAAGGATCTTCCATTCTTGTCAAATAGAACATTATCCATAGCCAAGTTTCACTTAATACTAATCGGCAGGCCGTTGCAGAACGACCGATCTTCAAGCTCTGTATGACCAACTCCCGAAGCCCTGTATCACAACGGGGGACCTGAATGGGCACAACCCACTCTGGGGAAATTTAACTACAAACGCTAAAAGTACATTACTGGAGGACTTTAGTTCTGACAATGATTTATGTATTCATAATGATGGTTCCAACACATATTTACAGCCTGGAGCAGGAACCTGTTCTGCTCTCGACTAGTCAGTCACAAATTCAGAACTACTCAATGAATTTAAAGGGTCAGTCCACGATGACATCCGTGGTGACCATTTTCGTACTATACTACAACATGTAACTCCATCTGATGTTCTTTCATCATCAAGGCGAAATTTCAAAAAGGCTAACCGGGCTTTATATGAAACACTGTGTGCTGCAAAACATGAACATCAATTACTCACAGAGAAATCAGATATTACGAATAAACTGGGTGAAACCCTCGTTAAACAGTCTTCCTCTTCTAATCATGTACCTAAATTCCAACAATACCAACAACAAGAAAAGAAATTGATTAACTTCAGTTCTGATAATGGGGAAGACGATAATGAACTATTTTCTATTCATGAGCCTTATGCCGCTCTTGACCAAGCCCATGATACTGCTAGAGCAGCTGATAACGTACATTATCAACTCCAGGAGTACTTACCAGAATCATGTCTTCAAACTTGTTGACTGTTTTTTATGATATTTGGACATCTTTCAACAAATTTCCACCCTCATAGAGTGATCAATAAGAGCATCAATACCTAAACCTGAACGTGATCACACGGATCCGTCCAATTATCGTCAGATTTCGTTAACTAGCTGTGTTTGCAAAACCATGAAACGCATGTTAAATCGACTTGTTGGGTACTTGGAAACAAATAACCTTATCACAGATATACAATGTGGTTTCCGGGAAAATAGAATTCTATTAAACGGCAACTACAGTTGTGTTTAAGCAAAATAGATAAATGGTGTATTGAAAACGGCTTCAGATTTTCTAAATCAAAAACCAATCGTATACACTTCTGCCGTAAATATAAACCAGATAAAGACCCAGAACTATTTCCAAGTGGTACCCCAATCAAAGTGGTCAATGAGGCCAAGTCCTTGGGACTTATTTGCTATTCACTTTTGACCTTTCCGCCTAATATTAAATCCCTTAAAGCCAAATGCCTGAAGACACTCGATTTATTTAAGGTTGTTTCTAATTCAAAATGGGGAGGGGATCAGTCTACCCTTCTTCACTTATATAGATCACTGGTGCGATCTAAACTTGATTATGGCTCCATCGTATATGGTGGAGCTTGTCAAAGCACCCTAAAACTACTTGTTTCTGTGCACCACCAAGGCCTATGACTTTGTCTTGGTTCTTTTAGAACTTCTCCTATCGACAGTCTTTACGTCGAAGCTGATGAGCCTTCCCTCAGCCAACGCCGTATAAAACTATCTTTACAATACATTACAAAATTAGCTTCTAATGAATCTAATCCTGTATTTAATTGTGTCTTTAATCCACTTTATGAGGATTTGTATGACAAAACGTCTTCCCTTGTTCCGCCTCTTGGGCTCAGAATCATGCCATGTCTTGCTGCGACTTCTTTCTTCTTCTCCTTGGCAATTGGTGGACCTAACATTAACTACAACTAAAAATCAGAAACGAATGAATTACAAAATAATCAAGAATATGTTGGGGGAGAGGGTCTGGGGCGTATGCACACTATGGAACATGATGATTCGACGTTCGCCTGTAAAGACCACTCGCTGCCATATTCATGCCTACCAGCAACGAACAGTCCTCCCCACTGTAACCTGCGACGATGATGTTCCTGGGTCAATGCCATTCCATGCAGAAGACGTCGAGCTATGATACCCGCTGCATTCAGTCGTCGTAGCACGGTGTGGCATGTCAGGAGCGGTTGGAGAAGTTCAGTGATTAGAGCGGTTGCTCGTCATGTCGGGTTGGATTCTTATTGGATATATTATGTGTGAAGCTAGTTTCTGTTCTTGATATTGCGATAATATCGCTAAAAGCGGCTAAAATTCGACTCTTTCAAGTGGAGCGAGGTGATATTTACAGCCACTTTGAAGCTTACTGTACTTTTTCCAATCAGCAAAGTAAGGCAGACCTGGGCGCGACACATTTCAGATAAATGGAGTGAATAAATTGATGAGTCATTAAAAAGTACCTGGCACCCGTGGCGAGCCACCTCCTTGTGGTGGGTGCTGGGTAACGCTAAGAGCTCGCCGACACCCCCGTAGTGGACCCGGGGGATATTTGGTCCACCAACCCGTTTGCCGTGGGTTGCGGCCCTGTGTCGGCGGAGGAGGGGATCCTGGTGGTTGAGGGCAATAGGGACCTGTAACCGTGTTCCTGTTGCTCAATACACCACTTTGGCCCTGACTTCGCCTAGACGGGTGGTTGAATGGGCCCGGTTCGACCAATCGGCTGGTCATGTCGAGCCCTGTGCATTACTTGTAATTGCACAAAAACTTATATTCTGAATGAACTGTATTGTTACTTTTAGGCTTCGACTCTTTTTATTTGTCAAACATTACTTGAGTAGAAATATGTCATATATAAATTTGCCTAGAGTCTTACATGCCCAGAAGGCGATGGCTCATGGGCCAATCTGGTAGGATTTATCTTTTTGGGATATTTTCCTGCTTGAGTATACCCTCCTAGTATCCTTGGTGCCGTGTGCTGGAGACCCACATACAGAACGCATTGTCCTCGTTGACACTCCGTGGTGGGTGGGGAGCTAGGAGGGTGAATCATATTCAATACCACCATGGCACCCCTACTGAAAAAAACGTTCGTATGAATCTGATGATTCAGTATCTTCTGAGGATGAAATTCAAGAAGTTCTCCCAAATCCTGATCATTGGTCACGCTTTTTGGTCATGTCAGCACCAAATGATGGTCCACTAAAATTGAATCCTTTTGCCATTTCTAAAGGTATAGAAGGTTTAGCTGGCGATGTCAAAGAAATCAAGAAGCTACGTTCTGCATCTCTTCTGATCGAGTGTAAAAAGAAAAGCCAGTCACAAATACTTCTTTCAACCAAATCACTGGCTAATGTTCCTGTGGAGGTGTCCCCTCACAGAACACTCAATAGTTGTAAAGGCATTGTCCGTGATGTGGGACGTTGCCTTTCAGATATGGATGAGTGTGACATCATTTCAGAATTACGCTCACAAGGTGTAACTGCTGTTAAGCGGTTTACTTACAACAGAGAAAATGACATCGTAAAGACCAATACCTATTTATTTACATTTGGTCTTCCAACACGTCAGGAATCACTGAAGGCTGGTTATTGTCACTTAAGGGTTAATACTTACATCCCAAACCCCCTGAGGTGCTACAGATGTCAGAAATATGGCCATGTTCTAAATCATGCCGTAGTCTGGCTGCTTGTCATCGATGTGGAGGCACCTGTGAAGATGGCAAACTCTGTGATAAACCTCTAGCGTGTGTAAACTGCTCTGGAAATCATCCTTCGTCGTCCAGAACATGCCCTACATGGGAACTCCAGTCAAACATTTCGAAAATAAAACATGAACGAAATGTCTCTTTCCTAGAAGCTAGGAAACTTGTACTAGCTCTTGAAAAACCAGGCCCATGTTATGCAGCTGCTGCTTCAGTCTCAATTCCAGCTTCTAGATCGGTTTCATATCAGTCCGTATGTTGTCAAACTGATTATACATGGATAGAATCCTCTGCCCCGATCCTCACTACATCTCCTCGACAGTCATCTAGTTCTTCATTTCAAACGGATGATCCATCTACAGTTGTCTCACACTCGCCAAGGACTTCAACAGTGAACCTGCAGTCGGTACCGAAACCATCGTCTGATTTGAAAACGGCAACCAAACAATCTGACCATTCTAATCGTTCTGATCGTATTCCAAAGGGTCCGCGTGACCCTGTACGGATACAGAATCGTTTTCAAACCTTAGAGGACATGGATGTATCTCCTCTCCCTCATCTGCGCACCACCAGTAAGTCGTCTAGAAAAGGGAAACACAGATCCCCTGTACAACCACCTTTAACATGAGCGTTTCTAGTTCAATTATTCAGTGGAATTGCAGAGGTCTTAGGACCAATCTCAATGATTTGCATTTATTGATACAAGATTATATAAGCCATCAGCAATATGTCTGCAGGAGACTTACCTTAAAGAAACTGATAACTTTGATTTACGTCAGTACAATTCCTTCTCCCCACCAGGGACTAAAGCTACTGGTGGATCTTCAATTTTAGTTCGACAGGGTGTGATTCATAGCCCTGTTTTACTTCATACCAATCTTCAGGCTATTGCAGTTAGAATAACTCTGCACATTGTTTTTACTTTGTGCTCTCTTTACATTCCCCCAACATCGTTGCTTCAATTAACTGATCTTCAAGCACTTTACGACCAACTTCCAAAGCCCTGCATCATTATGGGTGATCTCAATGGTCATAACGCACTATGGGGTAGTGTGCATACAAGCAATAAAGGAAGGTTACTTGAAGAGTTCATTTCAAATAATGATTTATGCATCTATAACGATGGCTCTCACACTTATCTACATCCTGGGAATGGTACTTATTCTAGTCTTGATTTATCTGTCACTGACGCAATCTTCCTGAATGAATTTGAATGGTCCGTCCATGACGACCTTTGTGGAAGTGATCACTTTCCTACAGTTCTAACACCTGTAACCCCTTCTGATGTTCCTCCGTCATCCAGATGGAATTTTAAAAAGGCTAACTGGCCTTTATATGAAACTCTCTGTGCTGACAAACTTAAACCTGAACTTTTCACTGATGTTGCTGACGCTATAAAGTGTTTCACTGATGAGGTGAACAACATAGCCAATGAGTGTATCCCTAAGTCCTCCGCAACTCCACATATTAGAAAACCGTGGTTCAACGACGATTGCAAACAGGCTTGGTAGGCACGGAAAAAAGCTAAACATTATTTCCGCCGCCATCCTATGGTCCACAATTTGAACAAATATAAAATTCTTAATGCTAAAGCTCGGCGTACTTTTAAGCAAAGTAAACGCCATTCTTGGCGAACGTATGTATCAAAGATCAATACACGTACGCCGATATCAAAAGTATGGAACATGATTCAGAAAATCAAGGGTAAGGGCGTTAAATCCAGCATTCAACACCTTCAAGATGGTGATCAGCTACTGACAAACAAATCCGATATCGCAAATAAACTGGGTGAAACCCTCGCCAAACACTCCTCTTCTTCAAAGTATGTGCCTGAATTTCAGAAATATAAAAGTCAGCAAGAAAAGAAAGCTGTAAATTTCAGTTCAAATAATGGTGAAGATTATAACGAAATATTCTCTATTCATGAGCTTCATACTGCTCTGGAACAAGCTCATGATACTGCTACAAGAGCTAATCATATAAATTATCAACTCCTGAAACACTTACCAGAATCTTGCTTAGAAACCCTTTTAAATATATTTGATGACATTTGGACTTCGGGAAAATTTCCGTCTTCATGTCGAGATGCTATTGTAGTCCCAATCCCTAAACCTAGACGTGATCATACTGATCCTTCAAATTATCGACCAATTTCTCTCACAAGCTGTGTTTGCAAAACCATGGAACGAATGATAAACAAAAGTGTGGTTTTCGTAAAAACAGAAGTACCATTGATCACTTAGTGCGTTTAGAATCATTTGTCAAAAACGCTATAATTAATAAACAACATGCAGTCTCTATATTTTTTTATTTAGAAAAAGCCTATGACACTACATGGAAATATGGCATTTTGAAAGATTTGCATGACTTTGGACTGCGAGGCCGATTGCCTCAATTTATTTCCAACTTTTTAAATGACAGACAATTTCAAGTCCGAGTGGGTTCTACCCTGTCTGATCATTATAATCAGGATCAGGGTGTCCCACAAGGCAGTATTTTATCTGTCACTTTATTTAACATTAAAATCAACAGTTTATCTAAGGTTCTGAATGATTCTATTGATGGATCCCTTTTTGTTGATGATTTTAATATTTCTTGTCGAGGTAAAAATATGCATGCTATTGAAAGACAACTGCAGTTGTGTTTAAACAAAATTAACAAGTGGTGTCTTGAAAACGGTCTAAATCGAAAACTAATTGTATACATTTTTGTAGAAGATATACACTGCATAAGGACCCTGAACTCTTTCTCAGTGGCACTCCCATCAAAGTGGTAAAGGAAGCTAAGATCTTAGGTATAGTTTTTGACTCCCATTTAACATTTTTACCTCATATTAAGTCCCTTAAAACTAAATGCCTGAAGGCCCTTGACTTGTTGAAAGTCATTTCTAAATGTAAGTGGGGAGGGGATCAAGCTACCCTCCTGCAACTTTATCGATCATTGATACGTTCAAAACTTGATTACGGCTGCATCGTCTATGGTGGAGCCTGCAAAAGCAACCTAAAACTTTTAGATTCTGTTCACAATCAAGGTCTAAGACTTTGTCTTGGCTCATTTCGAACTTCACTCGTCGACAGCCTGCACGTTGAGGCTGATGAACCATCTCTTAAACAACGCCGTATAAAATTATCTTTACAGTATATAACCAAATTATATTCCAACGAGTCAAACCCTGCGTTTAAATGTGTCTTTAAACCTCTGTATGAGGATTTGTATAACAAGAAGTCTTCCCTTGTTCCGCCTCTTGGACTAAGAGTGAAACCTTTTCTTTCTGCTGCTTGCATAGTGCTGGACAACATAGCTCCCTCCCGTCTGATTTCCTCTCCTCCTTGGCAGTTGGTTAGGCCACAAGTAGACCTTACACTGACTACATTTAAAAAATCAGAAACTAATGAATTACAATATAAACAAGAATATAATCAACTAAAAAATAAATATTGTAATTACAAATCCTTATTTACAGACGGATCCAAGGACGGTGGCGCAGTGGCTTGTGCTACTGTCATTGGATCTAAAACAATATCTTTTAGATTACCCGATAGCAGTTCAATTTTCACGGCTGAAGCAAACGCCATATTGGCGGCTCTTAAATATATTCAAAGACATCCTAAACATCAACAATATATAATCCATTCAGACTCTCTTTCTTGCCTTGAGGCGATTAAAAACGTATCATGTAAACATCCACTTTTATTAGAAATTATTGAATTATATAATGATCTTGCTAGTGGCCAATACGACATCGTCTTTTGTTGGTTACCCAGCCACGTTGGTATTACTGGGAACACAATGGCCGATCGTGCTTCTTATCCCCTACTATGATTATAAAGCTGTTATCAGATCTTATATCCGGGATATCATGCAGAAGAGGTGGGACACTCAAGTAGGTATCAATAAATTACATGCGGTAAAACCCTCTGTTGGTTACACCTACTTGGGTTGTCAGTCCAGATTTGAGGAGGTCATCATCCGACGATGCCGTTTTGGCCACACCAGGTATACACATCAATACCTATTGAAAGGTGAAGATCCTCCGTTTTGTATCCCTTGTGATGAACGAATCACAGTCAAGCATCTCTTGCTTGACTGTGTTGAGTATTCCATCACAAGGGATAAATATTTTACATCACGAACTTTGCAGGATCTTTTTATTAATCATAGTTCTCATATAATTATTGCTTTTTTAAAAGAGTTAGATTTGTTGTCTGAGCTGCAAATAGATAAATATTTTACGACTGGAAGTTTCAATTAGTAACTGAGATTGTTATCCTTAAGGGGGGTTAAAGTACAGTAAAATTATTGTCCTCCCGAGAGGGTACGTAAACCCCATAACATTCGAAGTAAATTAAAGCTCTCCACTGTTTTACTCGTAGCATACGTGTAGTTTTAATATATGGCTAGATATGACGAAATAGCTGACGGCTGAAGGGATGATGTAAATCCAGCTAGGGTCCATGCAGGTAGCAAAAGTACTGTAAGTCCCCATGGTCCCTAGTATGGTGATCTACCTTCAGTTGTTGGCAATCTATAGTCCGTTTTTATATTGTAGTGTTCTCAATACTTAAACTGTTTTAGATATCATTACTAGATTTAAATGAATGTATGTGATATACTAGTGGTTTTGCTGTTCTTCGTCAACAGATTTTACATTGTTTCAAGTATTATTGATATATATCATGTTTTTTTGTATTGGTCTCGTCACGATATGGCTGAGATACTGCCGATGTGACGATAAATATTAAATCACTCACTCACTAAAAAGTACCTCCGCAGTGTTCCTGTTGACTCAACTGATGCAGCCTGCTGAGATATCATGACGCACTTTAACGTACAGAGCAATCACAGGCATTAACTATCACAGAACCTGTTCCAAGGTGTCTTCCAACGTCGCCTCCACCATAACGTCAATCGCACAGAAGATATTTGTTAACGTATTATTGCTTTGCTTGTTTTGCGGGCTATTGGTTTTGTTTATGGTGACTATGATCGTATTATTGAACTTTCACTATTTTCAGCAACATATCCTTTCTATTGCGATATTTCGTTCATTGCTCTGTGGCACCCGTGGCGAGCCACCTCCTCGTTGTGGGTGCTGGGTAACGCCAAGAGCTCGCCGACAACCCCGTAGTGGACCCGGGGGGATATTTGGTCCACCAACCCGTTTGCCGTGGGTTGCGGCCCTGTGTCGGTGGAGGACGGGAGTCTGGGGGTTGAGGGCACTGGGGACCTGTGACTGCGTTCCTTTTGCTCAACACGCCCCTTCGACCCTTACTTCACCTAGACGGGAGGTTGAATGGGCCCGGTTCAACCAATCGGCTGGTCATGCCAAGCCCTGTGCATAGATTATAAATATATCATTGCACAAATATGATATGAAATTGAAATTTTGGTCTTGGATTTATTGGCTTCTGAAACATCTTTGATTTTGAATTATGTTGTTTTGTAATTTGCCTAGAGTCGTATGCCCAGAAGGCGGTGGCTCATGGGCCAATCTGGTAGAGTAATTACTTTATGATTATTCTACTCGAGTATATCATCCGAGTATCCTTGGTGTTGCAAGCTGGAGGCCCGCTTGCTTTAGCATTGTCCTTTGTGATACTCCATGGTGGGTGGGGAGCTCGGATGATGAACCAATTTACATTACCCATGGCTTATGAAATCCCCCCCAAGAAATCAAAACGTCAACTTGAAATTGATCCTGTTGATACTGACCGTAGACCGTCTTTATCGATTGAGTACTGGCCACGTTTCCTTGTAATTGAAACTCCTGACAAGACACCATTAAAACTGAACCCTTTTGCAGTATCTAAGGGTATTCAAGGTATCGCTGGAGATGTGAAGAATCTTAGACGCTTACGTTCGGGTGCCCTGCTCGTTGAGTGTGGGAAATGGCAGCAAGCAACCAATCTGATGGGTATTGATTCTTTTGTGGGCATTCCGATCACGGTCTCTGCTCACAAGACCCTGAACACAAGTAAAGGTATTGTCAGAGATCGTGATCGGTTGCTTGCTGATATGTCAGAACTTGACATAGCATCCGAAATGAAAGATCAGGGTGTGCTTTATGTAAAGCGTTTTTCAACAAGGAAAAGTAATGAAACAATCCAAACAAATACCTATCTGTTTTCCTTTTCTTCTCCAAATGCTCCCAAGTCAGTGAAGGCAGGTTACTGTAACATACAAGTTGAGACATACATCCCCAACCCTCTAAGGTGTTTTAAATGCCAGAAATATGGACACGGTGTATCTACCTGTACATTGTCTGTTGTGTGTGCTCACTGTGGTGAGAAGACACACACAACAGAAGATTGTGACAGTGATTTTAAAAAATGCACCAACTGCTCAGGCGACCATTCATCTTCATCGAAACAGTCCCCAATCTGGAGAGAGCAAATGGAAATAAACAGAATAAAGTATACACAAAATATCTCTTTTTCTGAAGCAAAAAAACTGGTGAAGAGATCTGACCTTACAGAAAGTTATGCTACAGTAGCAAACGCATCTGTGCGTAGCCCTAAAATAGCAAAATCATCCACAGGCTGCCAAACTACCATGACATGGGTCAACAGCGACTCTCCACAACTTCTATACCCAGCTATGTCATCCCAGACTGAGGAATCACTTCCTGGAACTTCAAAGTCTTCTTCTGATCATAAATCATCTTCGCAGTCACGCACAAAGTCTCAATCTTCAGCCGATAGACAACAAACTGCTAAAGGTAAATCTAAGCCTAAGCCTGATGCTTCAAAACAACAAAGTGGCAGAGCTCCTAAAGGGTCACAAAATAAAATTCAATTGCTTAATAAATATGGGTCTCTTGAAGACATGGACGTTTCTGAAAACGTCCATTCTAGGGCACATAGCTTGTCGTCCTCCAAAAGAGTGCGGGGTAGATCCCCAATAAATCCCCCCAAAAGATAGTTTATTCCAATAATATTGTACAGTGGAACTGCAGAGGATTGAGGACTAATTTACATGAATTACAGCTATTAGTCCAAGAGTTTACACCTTCAGCGATATGTCTCCAAGAGACATATTTAAAACAAACAGATACATTTGACCTTCGTCATTTTAATGCATATCATTCTTTTGCACCTCCGGGTGATAGAGCCACTGGCGGGTCATCCGTTCTAGTCAGACAAAACGTTATTCAAAGCCCTGTATCACTTAATACTAATATGCAGGCTGTTGCTGTGAGAATTACTTTACATGTAGCGTTTACGCTATGCTCGCTGTATATTTCGCCGTCTTCTACGTTTGCCAAAACTGATCTGCAAGCTCTCTATGACCAACTCCCGAAGCCCTGTATTATAATGGGAGATTTAAATGGGCACAACCCTCTCTGGGGTAGTGTAAATATAAACGCTAAAGGTAAGTTGTTGGAGGACTTTTGTTCTGACAACGATTTATGTATTTATAATGATGGCTCCAATACGTATTTACACCCTGGGACAGGGACTTATTCTGCTCTTGACCTGTCACTCACAAATTCAGAACTACTTAATGAATTCGAATGGTCAGTCCATGATGACCTCTGTGGAAGTGACCATTTTCCTACTATATTAAAAGCTGTAACTCCATCCGATGTTCCTCCATCATCAAGACGGAATTTTAAAAAGGCTAACTGGACTTTATATCAAACACTGTGTGCTGAAAAGCTTAAACCTGAACGTTCTACTGACGTTCCTGATGCTATTAAATGTTTTTCTGATGAATTGAACTCCATAGCTGATGAGTGTATACCAAAGTCCTCTGCAGTTCCACACATAAGAAAACCATGGTTCAACGATGAGTGCAAACAAGCTAGGAAGGCAAGGAAAAAAGCAGAACATTATTTCCGTCGCCATCCTATGGTGCATAATTTGAATAAATTTAAAATTTTAAATGCTAAAGCACGGCGTACTTTTAAACAGAACAAACGCCAATCTTGGCAAAATTATGTATCTAAAATAAATTCTCGGACACACATGTCCAAGGTATGGAATATGGTCCAGAAGATTAAAGGTAAAGGTACTAAATCTACTGTCAATCATCTTAAACATGGAGATCAAGTACTTACCGATAAATCAGATATCGCAAATAAACTGGGTGAAACCCTTGCTAAACACTCTTCCTCTTCTAATTATTTACCTAAATTCCAGCAGTATCAAAAACAACAAGAAAAGAAAACTAATAATTTCAACTCAGATAATGGGGAAGATTATAATGAAACTTTTTCTATTCATGAGCTCCATACTGCTCTTGATCAAGCTCATGATACTGCTACAGGAGCTGATAACATACATTATCAACTCCTGAAGCACTTACCAGAATCCTGCCTAGAAACTCTCCTAAATATTTTTGATGATATTTGGACATCGGGTAACTTTCCTTCATCATGGCGTGACGCCATAGTAGTACCCATACCTAAACCTGGACGTGATCATACCGATCCATCCAATTATCGTCCGATTTCGTTAACTAGCTGTGTTTGCAAGACCATGGAACGCATGATAAATAATCGACTTGTTTGGTACTTGGAAACAAATAACCTTATAACTGATATACAGTGTGGTTTCCGTAAAAACAGAAGTACTGTCGATCACTTAGTGCGACTGGAATCATTTGTTAAAAATGCACTGATTAATAATCAACATGCTGTGTCTATCTTTTTTGATCTTGAGAAGGCATATGACACAACCTGGAAATATGGTATTTTAAGAGATTTACATGACTTCGGCTTGCGAGGTCGTTTGCCTCAATTTATTGCCAACTTTTTAAATAACAGACAGTTTCAAGTTCGAGTAGGTTCTACCCTGTCTGATCATTACAATCAGGATCAGGGTGTTCCACAAGGCAGTATTCTGTCTGTCACACTTTTTAGCATCAAGATAAATAGTTTATCAAAAGTTTTAAACGATTCAATTGATGGATCGTTATTTGTGGATGATTTTAATATTTCTTGTCGTGGGAAAAATATGCATACCATTGAACGGCAACTGCAGCTTTGTTTAAACAAAATAAATAAATGTCTTGAAAACGGCTTCAAATTTTCTAAATCGAAAACTAACTGCATACATTTTTGTCGTAGATATAAACCCCATAAAGATCCTGAACTGTCTCTAGATGGGACGCCCATTAAAGTTGTGAAGGAAGCCAAGTTCTTGGGTCTAATCTTTGATTCACATTTAACTTTTTTACCACATATTAAATCACTTAAAACTAAATGCCTGAAAGCACTTGACTTGTTGAAAGTTGTTTCAAATTCAAAATGGGGAGGGGATCAAGCTACTCTTCTCCATCTCTATCGATCACTAGTTCGTTCTAAACTTGATTATGGCTCAATCGTTTACGGGGGAGCCTGCAAAAGCAATCTTAAACTTCTTGATCCTGTCCATCATCAAGGTCTGAGACTTTGTCTTGGATCTTTTAGAACTTCACCTATTGACAGTCTCTATGTTGAGGCTGATGAACCTTCTCTTGAGCAGCGCCGTATAAAGTTAGCTTTACAATACATTACTAAATTATACTCTAATCATTCTAACCCTGCATATAACTGTGTTTTCAATCCCCTTTATGAGGATTTATACAACAAAAAGTCTTCTCTTGTCCCGCCTCTGGGACATAGAATTGCACCTTTTCTTTCTGCTGCTGGGATTCAGCTGGAAAACATAGCTCCCTCCCGTCTTCTTTCTTCTCCTCCCTGGCAGTTGGTCAGGCCTCAAGTAGACCTAACATTGACCACATTTAAAAAATCAGAGACTAATGAATTACAATATAAGCAAAAATATAATCAATTAAAACATAAATATAGCAATTATAAATCCTTATTTACAGATGGGTCCAAGGATGGTGGCGCTGTGGCTTGTGCCACTGTCATTGGATCCAGAACAATATCTTCTAGATTACCAGTTAGTAGTTCTATTTTTACAGCTGAAGCTAACGCCATATTAACAGCTCTCAAATATATTCAAAGACATCCTAAACGTAAACAATATATAATCTATTCAGACTCTCTTTCTTGCCTTGAGGCGATTAAAAATTTATCATGTAAACATCCACTTTTAATTGACATTATTGAATTGTATAATAATCTTCCTACTGGCCAATACGACATCGTCTTTTGTTGGTTACCCAGCCATGTAGGCATTTCAGGGAACACAATGGCCGATCTTGCTGCCAAGGCAGCACTCAACAAATCTGTGACACCGCTTCTTATTCCCTACAGTGATTACAAAGCCACCATTAGATCTTATATCCGTGATCTGATGCAAAAGAAGTGGGACACCCAAGTGGGTATAAATAAATTACATGAGATAAAACCTTACATTGGCTATACCCACTTGGGTTGTCAATCCAGATTTGAAGAGGTCATACTACGACGATGTCGTATTGGCCACACTAGATATACTCATCCATACCTGTTGAAAGGTGAGGATCCTCGATTTTGCATCCCTTGTGATGAGAGAGTCACGGTCAAGCATATTCTGCTTGACTGTGTTGAATTCTCCATCACAAGGGATAAATATTTTACAGTTAAAACAATGAAGGATCTTTTTACCAACGTTAATTCTCATTTTATTATAGGTTTTTTAAAAGAAATTGATTTTTTGGGTGAATTTTGAATAGTATGTTTCTGTAAATAGATGTATTTTAATGATTGGTAGTTTGAATTAGTAACTTGAATTGTTGGTGGCTGTACCCTCAAAGGGGGTTGAAGTATTGTAAAATTATTGTCCTCCTGAGAGGGTACGTAAGTCCACAAACATTCACAGTAAATTTAAGTCTGCCAGGTTTTTAATCGTAGTATTCATGTTGTTTTAATTTTGGCTAACCTTTCGTACAATCGCCAGCAGCTGAGGGGATGATGTAAATCCAACTAGGGTCCATGCAGGTAGCAAAGGTACTGAAAGTCCCCATGGTCCCTAGTGTGGTGATCTACCTTCACTTGTTGGCGATCTATAGTCTGTTTTTATTATGTATTGTCTAAATAGTGCTATTAGTTTTAACTTTCCATACTAGTTTTACTTAAAACTGTGATATGCTAGTTGTTTTACTGTCCTCCGTTGACAGATTTTTCCATATGCATATATTTAATTTAAATGTTCTCGTCACGATATGGCTGAGATATTGCCGATGTGACGTTAAACATTAACTCACTCACTCATTGCTCTGTTAACAACATTACCCTTATGACATAAAAATATCTTTTACTTCAGGCTGTGGTGGAACCTACCGAGGACACACGGGAACCATAAGTTCCCCCAATTACCCGTACACATATCGTAATCATCTCTCCTGCACGTATGTCATTACACCCCGAAGGCTGATCCAACTTAAATTTGTGACGTTCAGTACAGAAGGTGGCTATGACTACGTAAGGGTAAGCATGTTTTATTTCATAGTCAGTAACAAATCAGTACAGCGGTATGTAAGACATTCATTCACAGTTTAAACTTTGGGAACAACGTGTACATAGGGTGTACAGAAACAGGTGCGTGTGCGAGACCTGTGTAAAGTAACAGGCAGGTCCTGCTAGCAACTACGTCACTGTGATAAGTAATGGGTAAAACATTACTGTGATGACACTATAATCTGCAAAAGCACTATCACAAGAACCTGCATTGTCCGTAGTGTCAACCTGCTCGCATCAACGATACCAATATTCACCTTTGAATCTGTACATACATGCACACATACATACATACATGCATGCATGCATGCATGCATGCATGCATGCATGCATACATACATACATACATACATACATACATACATACATACATACATACATACATACATACATACATACATACATACATACATACATACATACATACATACATACATACATACATACAAATAGCACACTCAAGATGGAGCTGCCGCAGCAAGCGAAATCAGTAAAGGCACGAGCACGATATGGCCAAACATTGTCGTCCATGAAGACGAATGTGTCAGAGAAACGACAACATGAATTAACTCATTAAGCCCTGGAGCCGCTCCACTGCCCAACACCTGGCACCCCTCGCTGACTGCCTGATTGCTGCGACGAGGCTAATTAGTGCTAATCATGCCTGATTTCCCTGGCAGGTCTCGGATATGACAGGAAACTGTCTAGTCGCACAAGTACTGATTATTTAATTGTGTCGTAAAGATTTTAATGGGAAAGAGGCCGATGTGAATACATATATTACAGCATTTCATGTAATTTATTACCTGTGTCTCTCATACCCCTTTGCCAGTGTGTGCTGTATTTTTATCAACACCTACGCGGTCTTTGTACGTACGAGATGAACACATATACAAATTCCTCCTGTCTCTCTCATCGTATGGACTGAATTATAATATATTATTTATAATAGAGTTTAAATAGGGGGAGGGGGGGCTTGCATTATAATCGTCTAGATTTTTTGCCAATACATTGCTCGTGCTTACTGACTATTTCAAGGAAAGTATCAATAGGTGTGTAAGTAACATGGGTGAGTGAGTGAGTTAATATTTAACGTCACATCGGCAATATTTCAGCCATATCGTGACGAGAACATTTCTATATTGAAACGAAATATGTATACATTATAAACACCTGTCGTCAAAGGACAGTAAAACAACTAGAATATCACAGTTACATTTAAAACTAGTGTGGAGAGTTAAAACAAATACCACTGTTTGGACAATACAATATAAAATACGGGCTGTAGATCGCCAACAACTGAAGGTAGATCACCATACTAGGAACCATGGGGACTTACATTACTTTTGCTACCTGCATGGACCCTAGCTGGATTTACACCATCCCCTCAGCCGTTGGTGATTGTAGGAAAATGTAGCCGAAATTTAAAATGACAAAAATACTACGATTAAAAAATTGGTCAGTTTAGATTTCACTTTGAAAGTTTTGGGACTTACGTATCCTCTCAGGGGGACAATAAGTTTACGCTACTTTAACCCCCTTCGAGGGTACAGCCACGAACAATCGCAGTTGACAATTCTTACCACCATGGTTAAAATATCAACTTTCTATTAAAAAAACATATTATTCAAAATTTATGTAATAATTCTATTTCCTTTAAAAATTCAATGATTAAATGATAATTAACATTAAAAAGATCCTTCATTGTTTTGACATGAAAATATTTCTCCCTTGTGATGGCAAAATCAATAGAGTCAAGCAAGATATGCTTGACCGTGATTCCTTCATCACAAGGGATACAAAACGGAGGATACTCACCTTTAAGTAAATATTCGTGAGTGTATCTAGTATGGCCAATGCGACATCGTCGCATAACAACCTCCTCAAATCTGGACTGACAACCCAAGTAGGTGTAACCAATATACGGTTTTATTTCATGTAATTTATTAACACCCATTTGGGTGTCCCACTTCTTCTGCATTAGATCACGGATATAAGATCTAAATGTCGCTTTGTAGTCTGAGTATGGAATCAGAAGTGGTGTCACAGATTTGTTGAGTGTTGCCTTAGCAGCAAGATCGGCCATTGTGTTACCAGAAATGCCTACGTGACTGGGTAACCAACAAAGGACGATGTCACACTGGCCAGTAGCGAGATCGTTATACAATTCAATAATTTCAAGTAAAAGTGGATGTTTACAAGAGACATTTTCAATCGCCTGAAGGCAAGAAAGAGAGTCAGAAAAGATTATATATTGGTGGTATTTAGGGTGTTTTTTAATATATTTGAGGGCTGTTAATATGGCGTTTGCTTCTGCTGTGAAAATAGAACTGTTATCTGGTAGTCTATGAGATATTGTTCTGGATCCAATGACAGTGGCACATGCTACTGCGCCACCGGTCTTGGATCCGTCTGTAAATAAGGATTTGTAATTGCCATATCTGTTTTTAATTGATTGTATTCTTGTTTGTATTGTAATTCATTAGTTTCTGATTTCTTAAATGATGTTAATGTTAGGTCGACTTGTGGCCTAACCAACTGCCAAGGAGGAGAAGAAAGAAGACGGGAAGGAGCTATGTTTTCCTGTTCAATGCCGGCCGAAGAAAAAAATGGTTTAATTCTATGCCCTAGAGGTGGAACCAGAGAAGATTTCTTGTTGTATAAATCTTCATGAAGGGGATTGAAGACACAATTAAACGCAGGGTTAGATTCGTTGGAGTATAATTTAGTAGTGTACTGTAAAGCTAATTTTATACGGCGCTGCTCAAGAGATGGTTCATCAGCCTCAACGTAGAGACTGTCGATAGGTGATGTTCTAAAAGACCCAAGACAAAGTCTTAAACCTTGGTGATGGACAGAATCAAGAAGTTTAAGGTTGCTTTTGCAAGCTCCACTATATACGATGGAGCCATAATCGAGTTTTGAACGGACAAGTGATCGATATAGATGTAGGAGAGTTGCTTGATCGCCTCCCCACTTTGAGTTGGATACCACTTTCAGTAAATCGAGGGCCTTCAGGCATTTTGTTTTTAGTGATTTGATATGCGGCAAAAAGGTTAAGTGGGAATCGATAATTAGACCTAAGAACTTGGCCTCCTTAACAACTTTGATGGGAGAGCCATTTAAAAACAGTTCTGGGTCCTTATGTGGCTTATATTTTCTACAAAAGTGTATACAATTAGTTTTTGACATAGAACATTTAAAGCCGTTTTCTAGACACCATTTATTTATTTTGTTTAAACACAATTGCAATTGCCGTTCAATAGTATGCATATTTTTACCTCGACAAGAAATATTAAAATCATCCACAAATAATGATCCATCGATTGAATCATTTAAAACCTTGGATAAACTATTTATCTTGATACTAAAAAGTGTTACAGACAAAATACTGCCCTGTGGGACCCCCTGATCCTGATGATAATGGTCAGACAGGGTTGAACCCACTCTGACTTGAAATTGCCTGTCACTTAAAAATTGTAATATAAAAAGAGGTAAACGACCACTCAAACCAAAATCATGTAAATCTTTTAAAATACCATGTTTCCAGGTGGTATCGTACGCTTTCTCAAGATCAAAGAATATCGACACTGCATGTTGGTTATTTACTATAGCATTTTTAACAAATGATTCTAGTCGTACCAAATGATCAATTGTACTCCGGTTTTTCCTGAAACCACACTGGATATTTGTTATAAGATTATTGGTTTCAAGAAACCATGTTAATCTATTGTTTACCATTCGTTCCATGGTTTTACAGACACAACTCGTTAAAGAGATTGGTCTGTAATTAGATGGATCAGTGTGATCCCGGCCAGGCTTTGGTATAGGGACAACAATGGCATTACGCCACGAAGTTGGGAAATTCCCAGAAGTCCATATTTGATCAAAAATGTCTAAAAGAATTTCTAAACATGATTCGGGCAAATACTTTAGGAGCTGATAGTGAATATTATCAGCTCCTGTTGCTGTATCACGAGCTTGCTCAAGGGCGGTATGGAGCTCATGTAATGAAAACAATTCATTATAGTCTTCACCATTGTCCGAGTTGAAATTGATGTTTTTCTTCTCTTGCTGTTTCTGGTACTTTTGAAACTCAGGGATATAATTTAATGAAGATGAATGCTTGGCTAAAGTTACACCAAGTTTATTGGCAATATCAGTGGTATTAGTTAATATATTATCACCGTCCTTCAGATGGTGGACAGTAGATTTGGAACCTTTGCCCTTTATTCTTTGCATCATATTCCACACCTTTGAGATGGGTGTACGTGAATTTATTTTGGAAACAATTTCGCCAAGACTGACGCTTATTTTGCTTAAAGGTACGTCTTGCCTTGGCATTAGTAATTTTTACTTTGTCTAGGTTATGGACAGTAGGATGTTTTCGAAAATATTTTTCAGCCTTCTTCCTACATTTTCTGGCCTGTTTACATTCATTAGTAAACCATGGTTTACGAATATGGGGAATTGCACAGGACTTAGGAATTGCTTTATCAGCAATGTCATTTAGTGTATCCGAAAACAACTGTATAGGATCTTCACTGTTCCTAAAAAGATCGTGCTTCAAGTGTTCAACACATAGAGTCTGATATAAAGACCAATCAGCCCTGGCAAAGTTCCTTCTTGATACAGGTGGATCATCACCAGGACTGATGTTTTTGAGAATGGTGGGGAAGTGATCACTCCCACATAGGTCATCATGGACCACCCATTCAAATTCATTAGATAAGGTAGAATCAGTGAGTGTCAGATCCAGGGAAGAATATGTTCCCGTAGCTGGATGTAAATAGGTGGCTGAGTCGTCTTTTGAAATACATAAATCATTATTGGAAATAAATTCCTCGATTATTTTACCTTTATCATTAGTATGGGCACTTCCCCAAAGCAGATTATGCCCGTTGAGGTCCCCCATAATAACACATGGCTTTGGAAGCTGATCATAGAGATTCTGAAGATCCGATAGTCGAATAGAAGACGAAGGAGGGATATATAAGCTGCACAGAGTTAATGCAATGTGGAGAGTTAAACGAACGGCAACAGTCTGAAGATTTGTATGAAGTGGGACACGGCTGTGAATAATACCCTGCCGCACTAAAATAGAAGTGCCTCCAGTAGCTTTATCCCCAGGAGGGGAAAAGGAATGGTAATCGCTGTACCGACGTAAGTTAAAGGTATCGGAATGTTTGAGGTATGTCTCCTGGAGACATAACGCTGACGGCTGATGATCTTGTATTAGTAATTGTATTTCATTGAAGTTATTCTTCAGTCCTCTGCAATTCCACTGAAGCAAAGTGTAGTCTGTCATGAAACCGTTTACGGAGGTTCAACTGGAGATCGAGAACGGGAGGACGTCCTATTCCCACTGCCTGGGAGTGAGGGATTCACCTCCATCTCCAGAGGATCAAACATATTTTGAACCTCTACAGGGGATTGTGTTGGAGAAAGTTCCTCCAAGTGCTGGAGTGCCCTGGCCTTTCTCCTCATTTCCTTTTTTGATTTTCTAGATACATGAGCGTCATCCTGATTGATATGTACATTTGTAGCCTCTCTATCTAATGGTTTAGGATGAGTTGTGGATGGAATGTCTGTTTGTGTGGCAGATGTTAATACTGATGTATTGCCATAGTTGCTCTGGTCATCACGTACCCAAGAGATGTCAGTTTGAGTTGATGTCGTTGACATTGGTGGAGTTCGACGCGTGGAAGACACAGCAGCTGAGAATGTTTTAGTGTAGGGAGAAGACGCTGAGAGTAACCTTTTTGCTTCACTATAAGAGATGTTGTTGGTACATTTAAGTTGTAATATTTTTGTTTCGCGCTCAAAAGCTGGACAGGTCTTGGACGAGGACAAGTGCGGACCATCACAGTTGGCACACTGAATCTCATTCGTACACTCGGAGCTCTCATGAGTTCCACTGCAGCGGAAGCATCTTGTCGGTCCAGTGCAAAATCTGGCTCCATGGCCAAACCGTTGACACTCATAACAACGGAGTGGATTCGGGATGTAGGTCTCCACTCCAATGTTAAAGTAACCAGCTTTTATTGATGTGGGAAGTTTTGATAATGAAAAGGTGAAAAGATATGTGTGAGTGTTCACAACATTTCCAGCTTCTGTTTTTTCTAGTAAAGCGCTTTACGGCAGTTACACCTTGAGATGTCAGTTCATTTGCTATGTCCTCCTCTGTCATGTCCGACAGACAGCGAGCACGATCTCTCACTATGCGTTTGGAAGAAGTGAGTGACATACGCAGAAATAACAACTTTTAAGTTAACAAAATGCTCAACACTCAACAGATTAACAGACTGCTGTCGCCGGTCACATTCCACGAGGATTGAGCCAGAACGAAGACGGGTGACGTTTTTCACTTCCCCACAGATACTTTTGATTCCCTTAGAAATTGCAAAGGGATTTAGTTTTAGGGGATTTCCATCAGCAGATGTAATAACTATGAACCTTGGCCAAGACATTGGAACTTGTGAACAGGCATCTTCATCAGATGACAGAGAATCTAAATACTTACGTTTGTTAGTTTTCAGCGAACCAGAGTGTGTAGGTAAAGCCATGTTGTAAGAATAAGGTTCAGCATCCCTGCTCCCCACCCGCCATCGAGTGTCAACTAGGACGGTGCTGTAGTGGAAGCCAGCCTACGGCATCAGGGTTACAGGAATACCATACTCCAGAAATACGGACATGAAAAGCTGTTGTAAATAACAGGAGCAATGTCAGGCTGGTCTGGCCCGTGGCATTTTCCCGTAGAAACTCCGTAATCAGCGGTCCATATCACCAGATTGGCCCATGAGCCACCGCCTTCTGGCATAGGACTCTAGGCAAACGTATATTATAGTATATAATTTGAAACACGAAAATCCAATATCAAAACGTGTACACAATACAATAAGTGCATACGAATGTTGTCCATGCACAGGGCATGGCGTGACCAGCCGATTGATAGAATCGGGCCGATTCTACCACCCGTCTAGGTGAAGTAAGGGTCGAAGTGGTGTGTTGAGCAACGGAAACACGGTTGCAGGCTCCCATTGCCCTCAACCACCAGACTACCGTCCTCCACCGACACGGGACGCAACCCACGGCAAACAGGTTGCCCAATTCGGCCGCTCCTTGCGACCAGCAATGGGGTGCTATGGACCATGCTGACCCGGGTCCACACGGGGTTGGCGAGCTCTTAGCGTTACCCAGCACCCACCACGAGGAGGTGGCTCGCCACGGGTGCCGTAAGTAACATGGAACATATAGAGATTTATAGTTTGTGACTTTGTTCATCTTAACTTAACGCTGCAAACATACATCACCATTCATACACATACATACTGCATGATACATTTATCATTACTCGATGCTAAACAAAGCTTCCCGTCATGTGATGGGATAACATATCCCGAATGTAACGCATTATATCTCAGTTACTCATTGTATTGGCTGATACTTTGACCAATCGTATCGTGAGAACCTGCCACATAGGAAGGGCAAGGTGATGGGGCGTGGCCTAAATTTCTGAAGAGCACGTTTGCACACTCAAAGTGATAGGGTAGAGATTGATTATTGGCTTTATCGTTGACCAATGGCTATGTTGTGTTTCGGCTGTATCAACTATCATGCAACAAATTGTGTATTGTAAACATAACATCAGTTACTGTAATGATGTATGAAAGAAACACATAAGACATATGGGAGTAGACTGACACTATGATGAGTGTATTCGTTCTCAGATGATGAACACACATGTCTTAGTATTTTGGACATGTAAAAGAATAACCACTGAAATGCAACAATTGAAAAGAATGAGTGAATTTAGTTTTACAGCGATTTTAGCTATATTCCAGCAGTATCGCGTGGGCTTCACACATTGTGTCCAACAACTGACAAGAATGGTATACCATACCATTTGTACAACACATCTAGTGCATAAAGCGTTATTGTCCTTGGAACAAGTCTTTATGGTAGGCCTCAAAACAGTCAACGCACAAAAACACATCACAGCTTGAACATCTGCATTTGATGTCTCGACGTTTGCCAGTCCGTTCCATTTTATGTAAAACATACTTAAACCAAATGATGTCCCTCTCATATCATTGTGAGAGATTAAATTGTTCAAAGCATCTATGTCAATGGCAGTAAAGGCAAATTTACGCACATGCATAATAATCTATGAAAGAAGCGTTTTCGCTGATACATTGCTAGTGTATACTGAATATTTTAAGGTAAGTACTAATAAGCTAGACTGTGACTTACATATAACAGATTCAGTTTGTCCCTTTGGTTCATCTAGATTTAACGCAGAAAATATACGAACATACATGCATACATATTGTATAATGCTATTCCTTGCACATACATAAGACAAAGGGTCATGGGATGGGCGTCATCAAAGTTCCCGAATAGGACGTTTTGTATCTTAACTGTTCAATATAGTCCCCGATTTGTTATCTATGACCAATCGTATCATGAGATACCTGCCACATTGGAAATGACAGGTGATGGGGCGTGGGCTAAATTTCTGAAGAGTACGTTCGGTCACTAGACAGCTTGGATACAGATTGACTATTGGTTAGATCGTTGACCAATCGATATGCTAGATTTCGGCTTTATCAACTCTAGCTATCATGAAAAACTTTGTGTATCGTGAACATACATAATCGTAAGGATGCCTGAAATGTACACGTAGGACTAACAAGCACTTTGACAAGTTTATTTTTTTTACTAAGCGCTCAAAGCGCTACAATCCGATTATTTTTACCCCGGATAACCCAATCCAATCATTGAGTAGAGATAGTATTTATTTGCGTATACTTTTTGCGCACACTACTTGTACATCAAAAATAATGGCTTGCTGAACATTTCAATATAATCTGTACATTGTTATCAATAAATATCACAATTCAAGTACATGTTTTATAGAATTCAAAAAAGTAACACGATACTGATTTATTGTGATGTATACACTTGAAGTTGAATCTCCCCAAATATTTATGAAGATGGGCATACCTATATTTGTTTTCAAAGCAAACGAGGTTCAGAAGATTGGCAATGGGCGTGACTCCACAAAACAGGTTGTCCAATTATGTAACAGCGCATAAGTTTGTTTTACACTTGTCACAGGACAAAAGTTTACCTGGACATGCATTCGACCAGAGGCTGTTATTTTCAGGTTGAAAGAGGTGTTCATATATTTAGTGTTGTCTGATTGAATGATTATACGCATCAATTCCGTAACTGATATATTCTCCTCCTTTTATTGACGATGGATCTGATACACGTGATCAGTACACAGGATAAGATAATTACAGAGATCAAATACAAATATTTCTTACACAATGCTTATGTAAATTGCATTGAAAAATCACATTTCAAATAAGCATGAAACAGCTTGAACAAAATACCCCAGTTACCTTTGTATGGTTTATGTGTACTATATATGTATATTATGAGTAGATGCAAGAGTTATCACTTCATATTCGATTATGTATTATTGTCAACTTTAAAAATCAATAGTCGCAAATGAATTAGGTCTAAATTAGTAACTTGGTTTATTTCAAATCTACACGAACATGAGTGTAATACAGTAGTGCTATTTATGTCTACGATTCATTATATGAACTATTACAATGAATGAATGATTTAATTTAGAAGAAGGTTTCGTAACCTTGTCACCGTTAATTCAATCAATTTGCAAACATAGTATCTTAGTATTCACTCCCAATGACGAGTAACAAACACGTACCACCTGTAACAACATCTCATAATCCCTTTTCTCGCAGACGTGTGTTCATTTGCCTGTATAAGCCCCCGACATTGCAAGCAATTGTTATCAAAACACATTAATAGTTCTTCTGATTAACACAGAAAGTAATCTCTCTCGTAAGAAAGGGTAATCTTTGATCATTACTGCTAAATTGATTGAAATTATAGGTAATGTACGAGTTTACAATGTAAAACCCCCAATACGCAGCTCTCGCTGAATGAGAGGTGCTTTTCATAACCCCCAATATGCGGCTCTCGCTGAATAAGTGGTGCTTTTTATTACCCCAATATGCGGCTCTCGCTGTGAGAAGCTAATTAATTTGCCGCATATATGCGGCTCTCGGCCTTAATGAGTTAAGGTCACTCATGTGTCCTTGTCACTTGTCTCTAGTGGTCGATCTGGCCAATGCTGGTCCTTGACATCATACACTTCCTGATGTTCTCTGAATATCGCAATAGCCCTCAATGGTTCATTCCCGGTAGAACGACAACTAAGATGTTTACATAATAAAAACATGAGATGAGCAGAGCATGTAAGGATTTTCAAGGTAAAAGCCCCTAGAGCATAACAGAGGTTCTGTGTGATTTTAGCACGTAGATGAAACTAAATTGTTAAATTTAGGTAAATAAATGAAATACTCCTATGAACCACTACACCCCTTAAATACATATCACATATTTTATCCGTAACCATTTTGTCGACAATAAATAATTTATGCACATTGAATGTTATTATTCTCATAGAAAGTTTATTTACACAAGGTAGCTTTACTAGGGCTTCATTTGGTACAATACTGCATCTACATATACTGTGATACTCAGGGTGTCCAGTCTCTGCATTCTGACATGAATTTGGAATTAACTTACTCTAACTGCTGAATTGCAATTTCAAAACCTACGCATTGGACTCCGTAGAAGCAGGATATATACCCATAATGATTGGTGAGTAAATATCAACAAATAATTAGTAACAATCAGCTAATAGCGTGTTGAAATCAACCAGTGATATCATGCAAATGAGCACCAATTTCGTAATGCAGTTCAGTTTATAGTATAGCCCACCTCATTAATCCATTGAAACAACATGAGGTTGTCTTAGGAAAGTATAATACTCTATGGATAACGACTTGGTGGGTGCTGGGTAACGCCAAGAGCTCGCCGACACCCCCGTAGTGGACCCGGGGGGATATTTGGTCCACCAACCCGTTTGCCGTGGGTTGCGGCCCTGTGTCGGTGGAAGAGGGGATCCTGGTGGTTGAGGGCAACCGGGGCCTGGAACCGTGTTCCTGTTGCTCAACACACCACTTTGGCCCTGACTTCGCCTAGACGGGTGGTAGAACTGACCCGGTTCTATCAATCGGCTGGTCACGCCAAGCCCTGTGCATGGTGATTATTTTGTGCACATTTCTGTTACTGGACATTTCGATTTTCCATGCAAAATTATATGTGTAATAACTTGCCTAGAGTCCTATGCCAGAAGGCGGTGGCTCATGGGCCAATCTGGCAATCTTGACCTCCGGGTTCTGTTTGTCTTCAGGGATCTGTCTAGGGCAGAACCAGCCTGACTTATACCTTGTTTGGCAAAAATAGCTACCCGTGTCCATTTTGCTGGAGTATAGCATCCCTGTAACCCTGGTGTCTGTAGTTGGCTTCCACTACAACACCGTCCGCGTTGACACTCCATGGTGGGTGGGGAGCAGGGCTGTTGAATATATTTCCTTCATTATGGCTACCCCACAACTAACTGGTTCTCGGTCAAAAACTAAGAGAAGACACGTTGATGCAGATATTGCTACTTCTTCGGATGAGGAATCTGTACACAATACTGATTACTAGCCACGATTTTTAGTCGTAACAGGTGTTGATGGTGAACCCCTCAAAATCAATCCCTTCATAATTTCGAAGTCAATTGAGGACATATGTGGCAATGTAAAGAATGTTACCCGTCTCCGCTCTGGTTCATTGCTTGTGGAATGTGCTCGGAGACAACAGTCTGTGAATTTCCTCAAAGCCCATCATTTTGCAAATACTGAGATTGTTGTCTCAGTACACAAAACTTTAAATTCATGTAGAGGTATTGTCCGTGACCGTGCAAAGTGCCTCTCAGACATGTCAGAGGATGAGATTACAGCAGAGCTGCAGAGTCAAGGCGTTACGCATGTGAGACGGTTCACTAGAAAAGATGGTGAGAGAGTTATCAAAACAAACACTTACCTTTTCACGTTTGCACTATCAAAAATACCTTCATCAATTAAAGCCGGGTATTTCAACATTGGAGTTGATGTATATATCCCAAATCCTCTCCGGTGTTTCAGATGTCAACAATTTGGACATGGTGCAAAATATTGCCGTAACTCTCCAGTTTGCTCCCGCTGCAGTGGGAAACATGACGGTACAGACTGCACAGATGTAATCAAGTGTGCAAACTGCAGTGGCGACCACATGTCCTTCTCAAAATCATGCCCATGCTACATGCAACAAAATAAAATTCTCACCATAAAATATTCTTAAGATGTTTCTTTCTCTGAGGCCCAAAAAATAGTAGAAAAGGAGTCCTCTTCTTCCACTTCTGAAGTGTCGTACTCTGCTGTAGTTTCTTCCTCACGTACAAAGGTTGATCAAGGATGTCAAACGTCAATTAACTGGATATCTGATGTACAGACGGTTCTTTATGAAATAGATGCTGAAGTCACACCTTCCCGTTCCACATCTTCCTCACAAACGACTGTGTCTGCTGAAACAGTACCAGAAACTGAAAGTCAGCCTGAACCTGAGATAAAACGGACTACTTTGCTCACAAAGAAGGAAAAACAAAAGCTCAAGAAAAAAGAATCAAAGGGCCTCAAACATACTGAGGTGCCTTTACCCTTGACTGTTCCTCTGGAGGTTCACAATATCTTGGAATCTCTAGATATAAGGTCTCTCCATCGGTGCCATTGCAGCATAAAGGCCCTCCTCATTCACGATCTCCTATTATGCCCCCATGAACTGCCCTGACAGTTTATTACAGTGGAATTGTAGAGGTCTTCGGAATAATTTATCTGATCTTCAGCTATTGATCCAAGATTTAAAACCTTCTGCTCTTTGTTTACAAGAAACATTCCTCAAAAACACAGATAAAATTGATTTAAGACAATATGACTCATGTCATCACTTTTCTCCCCCAGGCGATAAAGCAACGGGGGATCTTCTGTTTTGGTGAGGCAGGGTGTCATTCATAGCCCTGTCCCTCTTCGTACCCCTCTCCAGGCTGTTGCAATTCGTGTGACATTGAATGTCGTGTTCACTTTATGTTCTTTATACATCCCACCGTCATATTGTCTTCAACAATATGAACTTCAGTCACTTCATGACCAACTCCCGAAACCCTGTATAATCATGGGAGATTTAAATGGTCTCAACCCACTTTGGGGTAGCAATGACAGCAATACGAAAGGTAAAGTTTTGGAGGATTTTTTCTTAAACAATGACTTATGCATATTCGATGATGGTTCTTCTACATGTTTGCATCCAGGAACTGGAACGTATTTGTGTCTTGATTTAGCTGTTGTTGATTCTCATCTGCTAAGTGAGTTCGAATGGTCAGTTCACGATGACCTCTGTGGAAGTGACCATTTTCCCACTTTATTACAATCTGTGACACCATCGGATGTCTCTCCATCATCACGATGGAACTTTGCTAAAGCTAACTGGGCTTGGTATGAAATTCTTTGTTCTAGTAAACTAACACCTGATGTTTTTCTTGATGTTCCTGATCCTATAAATTCTTTCTCTACCGAACTTCATAAAATAGCTGATGAATGTGAGTCCTCTTCTAATCCACATATACGTAAACCATGGTTTACTGATGACTGCAAACAAGCTAGGAAGGCACGAAAGAAAGCAGAACAGTATTTCCGTCGCCATCCTATGGTCCATAATTTAAATAAATTTAAAATTTTAAATGCTAAAGCACGACGTACCTTTAAAATGAATAAACGTCAATCTTGGAAAAATTATGTCTCCAAAATAAATTCTCGAACGCCCATGTCTAAAGTGTGGAACATGGTACAGAAAATTAAAGGTAAGGGTACAAAATCTAGTGTCCATCATCTTAAACGTGGAGATCAATTACTTACTGATAAATCAGATATTGCAAATAAACTGGCTGAAACGCTTGCTAAACATTCTTCCTCTTCTAACTATATGCCGAAATTCCAACAGTATCAAAGACAACAAGAAAAGAAACATATTAATTTCCATTCAGATAACGGGGAAGATTATAACGAACTATTTTCTATTCATGAGCTTCATACTGCTCTTAATCAAGCTTACGATACTGCTACAGGGCCTGATAACATACATTATCAACTCCTGAAGCATTTACCAGAATCCTGCCTAGAAACTCTTTTAACTATTTTTGATGATATTTGGGCATCAGGTAAATTTCCCCCCTCATGGCGTGACGCTAGAGTAGTACCCATACCTAAACCAGGACGTGATCATACCGATCCGTGTAATTATAGACCCATTTCACTAACTAGCTGTGTTTCCAAGACCATGGAGCGCATGATTAATAATCGACTTGTTTGGTACTTGGAAACCAACAACCTTATAACAGATATACAATGTGGTTTCCGTAAAAACAGAAGTACTCTTGATCACTTAGTGCGTTTGGAATCATTTGTCAAAAACGCTCTAATTAATAAACAACACACTGTGTCTATCTTTTTTGATCTTGAGAAAGCATATGACACAACTTGGAAATATGGCATTTTAACAGATTTACATGATTTCGGTTTGCGAGGTCGTTTGCCTGAATTCATATCCAACTTTTTAAGTAACAGACAATTTCAAGTCCGCGTGGGTTCTACCCTGTCTGATCATTACAATCAGGATCAGGGTGTTCCACAAGGCAGTATTTTGTCTGTCACTCTTTTTAGCATCAAGATCAACAGTCTATCTAAAGTTTTAAACGATTCAATAGATGGTTCGCTATTTGTGGATGATTTTAATATTTCTTGTCATTGTAAAAATATGCATACTATTGAACGGCAACTGCAGCTGTGCTTAAACAAAATAGATAAATGGTGTCTCGAAAATGGCTTCAAATTTTCTAAATCAAAAAACAATTGTATACACTTCTGCCGTAAATATAAACCCCATAAAAACCCAGAACTATTTCTCAGTGGCACCCCTATCAAAGTTGTCAAGGAGGCTAAGTTCTTGGGACTTATTTTTGATTCACATTTGACCTTTGTGCCCCATATTAAATCCCTAAAAGCCAAATGCTTGAAGGCTCTCGATTTATTAAAGGTTGTGTCCAATTCAAAATGGGGAGGAGATCAGACTACCCTCCTTCACTTATATAGATCACTTGTGCGGTCAAAACTTGATTATGGTTCCATCATATATGGTGGAGCCTGTCAAAGCAACCTAAAACTACTTGATTCTGTCCATCACCAAGGCCTAAGACTTTGTCTTGGTTCTTTTAGAACCTCTCCTATTGACAGTCTTTATGTTGAAGCCGATGAGCCTTCTCTCACCCAACGCCGTACAATACATCACAAAATTAGCTTCCAATGAGTCTAATCCCGCATTTAATTAATTTAATCCTCTGTATGAGGATTTGTATAACAAAAAGTATTCTCTTGTTCCGCCTCTTGGTCTCGGAAATAAGCCATTTCTTGCTGCTTTCGGCCTTGAGTTGGAAAATATAGCTCCTTTCCGACTTCTTTCTTCTCCTCCTTGGCAGTTGATTAGGCCACAAGTTGACCTAACATTAACTACATATAAAAAGTCAGAAACGAATGAATTACAGTATAAACAAGAATATAATCAATTGAAACATAAATATAGCACTTATAAATCCTTATTTACAGATGGGTCCAAGGACGGTGGTGCAGTGGCTTGTGCCACTGTCATTGGATCCAGAACAATATCTTTCAGATTACCGGATAATAGTTCTATTTTCACAGCGGAAGCAAACGCTATACTAACGGCTCTTAAATATATTGAAAGACATCCTATACATAAACAGTATATTATCTACTCCGATTCTCTTTCTTGCCTCCAGGCAATTAAAAACCTGTCATGTAAACATCCATTTGTAATAGAAATAATTGCACTATATAATAATCTTGCTACTGGCCAATACGACATCATCTTTTGTTGGTTACCAAGCCATGTAGGCATTTCTGGCAACACAATGGCTGATCTTGCTGCCAAGGCAGCACTCAGCAAATCTGTGACTCCATTTCTTATTCCATACTCTGATTATAAAGCTACTATTAGAGCGTATATCCGTGATCTGATGCAGAAGAAGTGGGACACCCAAGTGGGTATCAATAAACTACATGAAATAAAACGTTATATTGGTTATACCCACTTGGGTTGTCAGTCCAGATTTGAGGAGGTCATTTTGCGGCGATGTCGTATTGGCCATACGAGATATACTCATGAATACCTTTTGAAAGGTGAGGATCCTCCGTTCTGCATCCCTTGTGATGACAGAATTACAGTCAAGCTAACCCTTGCTTGACTGTGTTGAGTATTCCATCACAAAGGATCAGTATTTTAATTCACAATCTGTGCAGGATCTTTTTAGCAATATTAATCCTCATTTAATTATTGCATTTTTAAAGGAATTAGATTTGTTAAATGAACTGTAAATAGATAAATATTTTACAATTGGAAGATTAAAATAGTAACTCAAATCGTTAGTGGCTGTACCCTCAAAGGAGGTTGAAGTACCGTAAAATAATTGTCCTCCTGAAAGGGTACGTAAGTCCAAAAACATTTGAAGTAAATTTCAGTTTTCCAGCTTTTTAATCGTAGAATAAGTGTGTTTTTACTTTATGGCTAGATTTGTCTAAATTGCTAACAGCTGAAGGGATGATGTAAATCCAACTCTTGTCCATGCAGGAAGCAGATGTACTGTAAGACCCCATGGTCCTTAGTATGGTGATCTACCTTCAGTTGTTGGCAACCTATAGCTCATTTTTATATTGTACTGTCCTCTATAGATACGTTGTTTTAGGTCTATTCACTTGTTTTACCTTCTACTCTGTGATATTCTAGTTAGTTTTACTGTCCTTCGTTGACAGGGTTTTACACTGTATGTACTATCAATTCATTTGTAGTTTTATAATTAATCATTCTCGTCACGTTATGGCTGCAATACTGCCGATGTGACGTTAAATATTAACTCACTCACTCACTCACTCACTCACTCACTCACTCGAGGGCTTGTGTCGGCGGATTTGGACTGCTTCTGTCAGTTTTCTTTTGGTAAAGTCCTGGAGTTTTTCTATGATATTTCCACATCGCTCTTGCTTGGAAAAGGTATAAGAAGCTATACTGAAACGTCGCATCATAGAAACAAAGTGAGTGAGTGAGTTAATATTTAACGTCACATCGGCATAATTGTAGCCATATCGTGACGAGAGCATTCTTAAAAAAGGAATCTATGTATATCATAAAAGCCTGTCGACGAAGGACAGTAAAACAACTCGAATATCACAATAAGAAATAAAACTAGCGTGAAAAGTTAAAATTATTATCTGTATTCAGACAATACAACATAAAAACAGGCTATATAGATAGATACCGACAACTGAAGGTAGATCACCATACTAGGGGCCATGGGGACTTACAGTACTTCTGCTACCTGCATGGTCCCTAGCTGGATTTACATCATCCCCATCAGCTGCTGCTGATTGTATGCAAGATTAGCCACAAATTAAAATGACAGAAATACTACGGCTAAGAAAAAATGGAAGATCAAATTTGACTTCAAATGTTTTGGGACCTACGTACCCTCTCAGGAGGACAATAATTTTACAATGCTTTAACCCCCCTCGAGGATACAGCCACTAACACTCTAAGTTACTAATTCAAACTTCCTAGCATAAAATATTTATCTATTTACAATTCATTTAGCAAATCTAATTCTTTTTAAAATGCAATAATTAAATGAGAGCTAACAGAATTAAAAAGATTAATCCTTGAAAGTTCGTCATGTAAAATATTTATCCCTTGTGATGGAATATTCAACACAGTCAAGCAGGACATGCTTGACTGTGATTCTTTCATCGCAAGGGATACAAAACGGAGGATCTTCACCTTTTAATAGATAATCGTGAGTATACCTCGTATGGCCAATGCGACATCGTCGCATAATGACCTCCTCAAATCTGGACTGACAACCCAAGTAAGTATAACCTATATTAGGTTTTGTTTCATGTAATTTATTTATACCTACCTGGGTGTCCCACTTCTTCTGCATCAGATCACGGATATAAGATCTTACTGTAGTTTATAATCTGAGTATGGAAGAAGAAGTGGTTTCACAGATTTGTTGCGTGCTGCTTTAGCAGCAAGATCCGCCATTGTGTTCCCAGAAATGCCAACGTGACTAGGTAACCAACAAAGGACGATGTCACATTGAGGTTAATGTTAGGTCCAGTTGGGGCCTAACCAACTGCCAAGGGGGAGAAGAAAGAAGACGGGAGGGAGCTATGTTTTCCAGCTCAATGCCGGCCGAAGAAAGAAATGGTTTAATTCTATGTCCTAGAGGCGGGACAAGAGAAGATTTTTTGTTGTATAAATCCTCATAAAGGCGATTGAACACACAGTTATATGCAGGGTTAGATTCATTGGAGTATAATTTAGTAATATATTGTAAAGACAATTTTATACGGCGTTGTGTAAGAGATGGTTCATCAGGCCCAACGTAGAGACTGTCAATAGGTGAAGTTCTGAAGGACCCAAGACAAAGTCTTAGACCTTGGTGATGGACAGAATCTAATAGTTTCAGGTTGCTTTTGCAGACTCCACCATATACAGTGGAACCATAATCAAGTTTAGATCGTACCAATGATCTGTATAAATGGAGGAGGGTAGTTTGATCCCCTCCCCACTTAGAATTGGAAACAACCTTCAGCAAATTTAGTGCCTTCAGGCATGTAACTTTAAGAGACTTAATGTGTGGTAAGAAGGTTAAATGAGAATCGAAAATTACACCCAAGAATGTAGCCTCCTTTACAACTTTGATTGGAGTGCCATTTAAAGATAGTTCTGGATCCTTATGCGGTTTATATTTTCTACAAAAGTGTATACAAGTAGTTGTTGTTTGAGAAAATTTAAAGCCGTTTTCAAGACACCATTTATTTATTTTATTTAAACACAACTGTAATTGCCGTTCAATGGTGCGCATATTTTTACCACGACAAGAAATATTAAAATCATCCACAAAAAGTGATCCATCGATTGAATCAGTTAAAACTTTTGAAGACCGTTGATCTTAATACTAAACAGAGTGACACACAAAATACTGCCTTGTGGGACACGCTGATCCTGAGTATATTGGTCAGACAGGGTAGAACCCACTCGGACTTGAAATTGCCTGTCATTTAAAAAGTTGGATATAAACTGAGGCAGGCGGCCTCGTAATCCAAAGTCATGTAAATCTTTTAAAATCTCATGTTTCCATGTCGTGTCGTATGCTTTTTCAAGATCGAAAAAGATTGACACAGAATGTTGTTTATTAATTATGGTATTCTTAACAAAAGATTCTAAACGCACTTAATGATCGATGGTACTTCTGTTTTTACGGAAACCACATTGTATATCTGTTATTAGGTTATTAGTCTCCAAGTACCAAACAAGTCGATTATTTATCATGCGTTCCATGGTTTTGCAAACGCAGCTCGTTAGTGAAATTGGTCTATAATTCGATGGATCAGTATGATCACGTCCAGGTTTAGGGATGGGTACAATTATGGCATCTCGCCACGAGGGAGGAAATTTTGCAGTTGTCCAAATGTCATCAAATATATGTAAAAGTGTCTCTAAACAGGATTCTGGCAAGTGCTTCAGAAGTTGATAATGAATACCATCAGCTCCGGAATCAGCATCGTGAGCTTGGTCAAGAGCAGTATGAAGTTCATGTATAGAAAAGGTTTCATTGTAATCTTCCCCATTCTCTGAAGTAAAATTAATATATTTGTTTTCCTGCTGTTTTTGATATTTTTGGAATTCAGGTACATAATTTGATGAGGAAGAATGTTTCGCCAAAGTCTCACCAAGTTTATTTGCAATATCTGATTTATTAGTCAGTAACTGATTCCCATCTTTAAGATGGTGAATACTAGAAACGTATTTTTGAAACGTAATTTTGCTATGACTGGCGTTTATTTTGTTTAAAAGTACGCCTTGCTTTAGCATTTAAAATTTTAAATTTGTTTAAATTATGGACCATAGGATGGCGACGGAAATACTGTTCAGCTTTCTTCCGGGCCTTCCTAGCTTGTTTGCAGTCAGCAGTAAACCATGATTTACGTATGTGTGGATTTCAAGGAGACTTCGGGATACATTCATCAGCTATTTGAAGAAGAAGATTTTTATCGGATCAGAAACATCACCAAAAGCATCAGGTGTTAGTTTTGCAGAGCAGCGAATTTCATACAAATCCCGGTCAGCTTTAGCAAAGTTCCATCGTGATGATGGAGGGACATCAGATGGTGTCACAAATTTTAGAATGGTAGGAAAATGATCACTTCAGCAGAGGTCATCGTGGACTGACCATTCGAATTCTGTAAGCAAATTAGAATCAACTAGTGATAAATCAAGGCACGAATACGTGCCAGTGGCAGGATGTAAATACGTGTGAGAACCATCATTAAAAATGCACAAATCATTATGCAAGGAAAACTCTTCAAGTACTTTGCCCTTGGTATTTCTATCATGAGAACCCCAAATGGCTTATGACCATTTAAATAACCCATGATAACACATGGCTTAGGGAGCTCATATAGAGCCTGAGTTCAGACTGTTGAAGTGATTAGGAGGGTGGTATATACAAAGAACAAAGAGTAAACACTATGTTTAATGTAACCCTGACCGCAACAGCTTGAAGGGGCGTAGCTAGAGGAACAGGACTGTGTATCACACCTTGTCGCACTAGTACTGACGATTCACCAGTAGCTTTACCTCCCGCGGGAGAATAGTGATGATATGAATTGTAAAGCCGTAAATCAAATTTATCTCTTGTCTTAAGCAAAGTTTCTTGTACACAAATTACCGATGGTTTGTAATCTTGAATCAATATCTGCAGATCATTGAAATTATTCTGACGTGAACTACAATTCCACTGTATAATGTGACTTGCACTCATGGTGGGTTAATGGGTGAACGAGAACGTGAAGGAAGAACATTCCTTTTGGTTTGAAACGGAGTAGTAACCTTCATTTCCAGCGATTCAAAAGAATTTTGAACCTCTACAGGTGGTTTCGAAGAAGGTGGCGCCTCCAAGTGTTCAAGCACCTTCGTCAAAAGACAATGTCGTATTGGCCAGCGGCAAGATCATTATACATTTCAATAATTTCAATTGAAAGTGGATGTGTACAAGACAAATTTTTATTAGCCTGAAGGCAAGAAAGAGAGAGAATAGATTACATACTGTCAATGTCTAGGGTGTCTTTGAATATATATAAGAGCTGTTAATATGGCGTTTGCTGCTGCAGTAAAAACAGAGCCGTTATCTGGAATTCTAGAAGATATTGTTCTGGATCCAATGACAGTGACACAAGCTACTGCACCACCGTCCTTGAACCATCTCTATATAAGGGTTTGTAATTTCTATATTTAGTTTTTATTTGATGATATTCTTGTTTATATTGTAATTCATTAGTTTCTGTTTTTTTAAATGAAGTTAATTTTAGGTCGACTAGTGCCTTTCATGATGGATTCAACATGGATGTACAATTGCAACAAATCCCACGCATGTGCTGTCTTGCAGACTTGCATCTCTTGGACGTGTATTGGTCCTATGATCGTGTTGAAATATCTTTCTACGACATAGCGTCACATCCAACTACGTCTCCAGCAATAGTTTACTATTACTCAGTAACAGTTAAACTGTTTTATAAAGGGAGGCAGCTCGTACATGTTTACCGCCTATGATTTAGCGACGCACCCGGCTCTGTGTAGTGTCAATTATCTGTTTTCTGCACGGCCCGTCTCTCTCTCACACACACTGCACATACGGATCGAGGTCAGCATATGCAGCTGTGGTCTTATTATGTTGCGTCGGGCCATGTGACGGAAAACCACGTGACTATTCAGGTGTTTTGGAATACTTCTTCTTTTGCTTTAAAAAGAAGCTAACAGTATGGAGTGTCATTGTATAGCAACATGGTCAGTATTTCAGTAGCACTGTGGCTAGATGCTGAGGGTGCATAGTACTGATGTACCTCTCACTGATAAATATATGCGCCGAGGTAACCTTGATGGTTAAATAATGTCACTGGTTAACAAGGAGGGTTCACCCTATGGTGCATTGTGTGGCGCCGATTTTAACTCACTCACTCACGTCGCTTCACTCATACCACCCCAGTCCACACAATTCAATCCGCTCACTCCATTTCCTCACTCACTCAGTTGACTAGACTCCACACCAGTTAATTCACTCACTCCAATCCATTCCTCCATGACTCCAGTTGCCATACTCCCCACCACTCCGCTTCTCTAAAATCGTTCCATCCCGCCCCATTCCTCTTCTCCATTCAACTCAGCTCTCTCTCTCCATTTGCTTACTCCATTCACCATACTCTGATCCACTCCTCGCCACTCACATCTTATGCTACGTTTGCTCCATAAGGACGATGTCTTATGATTAAGAAAGTGATCGAAGTGAACAACCGCTGCGACCTGGGACATCTTTTATTTCCATCACAGTTAGGTCGAGCCACCTCCTAACAACTGAAATAACGTTCAAAATGTCGCTGTTAAATCCGATAGATTAATTACCCAAATTACTCAACCCGACTGCATATCACATTACATATTTGTAAAGTTTCCACTTTTCCCTACCCTATATTTTCCTGTCATATTTTTTTAGAACTGATAATATATAACAACCTATAAACGAGACACCAGCTGTTGTACAAGCATTTCCTCCACACAAATGCAAGCATGTGTTGTGGAAGAAAACCGCAAATCACAGATTAATGATAATATAGTCTATCGTGTGTGAATACGCAATAGAAATTATTCACAGGGTGTTTGACAAACCCCGTGTCATGTTACTGCTCTTCCAATGCGATAATTTACAGAGAGCAGAAGGGGGCGAGAAAGGGATGCTGGGGGTGGAAGGATCAACTTCTTGTACTCAAAATGATTTTGGAAGAGGCTAAAACGTATCACCGCAACCTGTCTATGTGCTGGATTGACTACAAAACAAAGCATACGACTCTGTCCCTCACGAATGGATTCTGAAGTCTTTGCAGTGTATTGACCTTCCTGAGCGGCTTCTTGATTTACTCAAGTCTTTAATGAGTTGCTGGTCAACTCAATTTGAGATGTGCCCGCAAGGGCAGGTGCAGACTTCGGTTTCTATTCCAATTCCTTTAGTCCTTAGTTTCTCTTTTTTGTTTGTCTCTATTTTCGGCTACCACCCCGGACCTCCTCAGCACAGATCCCCATCACCTCTTACTCATTTCTTCTACATGGATGACATTGGCAATTTCAAAGAACAGGTTCTCCTTGTCGAGTCCTTTTTAGTTATATTGGCATGGTATTTGGACTCGACAAATGTAACACTCCTCATTTGAAAGGTGGCAAGGCAACCAATGATGAATCAGTCACGTTACAAGGGGGAGGAGTTTTTGAGCATCTTGTGGAAGATCAGGCATACACCTATCTTGGAATGTAAGTTCGAGACAATATCCAGAATGCACAGATTCAAGATAGACTTCGGGCCGAGTATAAATCTCGTTTAAAGAAAATCTGAAGTTCAGAGCTAAATGCTCGAAACATGATGCGTGTCAAGATTTGTGATGAAAGCAAGGACTTCCACAGCTATTTTAAGCGTGCCAGGGTTGTTGAACACAATCTGAAATTTGAGGCTGATTTCGTTGATGGCGATGTGCTGCTGGACGGTACAGTGATGGGAGTAAAGCAGGTGAAGTCCTTCACCAAGTCTGCCCAGAGTCGGTCTCTTGTGGAGAAGCTGTCTGAGAAACCATTGCATCGTGTGTACATGCAGTGTGCAGAACAGAACAGCAATCCAACTGACCCCTTCGCCTGGGTGAAGTCGGCTGGTCTCAAATGTGAAACTGAGGGCTTCCTTTTTGCTGCTCAGGACCAGTCTATTCCCACTCACAATCGTCAAAATGTGATTCTTAATCAAAATGTTAACACGAAATGTCATTACAATGAATTTATAGAGACTGTCCAACACCTTGTCAGTGGATGCCCTTCCTTGGAACAAACAACATATCTTAAAGGACACGATGGCATGGCTCGTTGCTTTTACTCTCGTCTCCGCCATGCCTGTGGCTTTGACTCCGAAGTCCATCCATGGCACGACCCTGAACATGTCAGGGTGTCCTGGAAAATGATGCTTTTAATAGGAATAGGCCCATACACAGCCTGAGGCGAATTCCAGCCAACAAACCTCATCTTGTCCTTTTTTACAAAGCCATTGAAAATATATATATCATTGAATTATCTGTCCGTTTTGACAGCAACGTGATTGGCAAGATTCAGCAAAAGCATGACAAATATGCGGACCTCGACTTTGAAATGTCTCGCTTGCATCCCAAATACACTGTTGACCCCATTGTCCTCGGTGCCCTTGGCACAGATCAGGAGAGTGCCCGGGTTCTCCACCGGGAGCACAGCCCTTCTGACTATTTGGGTAAAGCAGAAGGCTGCAGTGTCGGGGAGCCTCCATATTCTCTGGAAAGGTCTTGGTGGGTTCGACTAGTTTCCTGGGAGAAGTCCCATTCGCTGTCTGGGCTGCGTGTAGAGGGGGCGAGGGCCCTGAGCTGATGAGCTTTACCAGCCTGACGGTGCCAGGATCACCCGAACCCTCTATGCTCCATTTCAGTCTCAATGTGTAAACATAATGAAAAATGCATATTTATATGTGCGCCCAATCCACATCGACAGACATGCTCAAGGCGTTACAGAGTGACGTATGTACATATTACAGAAGTGGTACTAGAGCACAGGGAACTACTGCTGGGAGAAAGTTTTGACTTGAATAAGTCGAAATTGTCAATAGTTATTAGGTCAAAGAAAGAGAGCTCCAGAGAGTAGGGTCTGCATAGGTGAAAGAACCCTGCACTACAGTTTAAAGCTGGGCACAGTGAGCAGGTCCCGGCTGTTGGAACGACGATTGCGTGAATTGGATAATGATGGTTGCATGTTAGACAAGTACAGGGGAGCAAGACCTTGCATGGCTTTGTAGGTAAGACACAGTATCTTGTGCTCGATCCTGACTTTGATTGGCAACCAGTGAAGCTCCTAATGTACTGGCTTAACATGACAACGTTAAATGATGCGAGTGGAAGTGTTTTGGATTTTCTGGAGTCTGTCACAGAGTTTCTGAGGAATGCCGAACAATAAACAGTTGCAATAATCCAACGTTGAAGTTATGAGGGCTCTGACCAAGGCATGGGAAGCATCCACTGAGAGATAGGGACGTATGTTACTGATAGAAAGAAGGTGAAAGTCACAGGACTATACGAAGATCTATTGCAGTGAAACCGACAGGGACGACAGTTTCAGCTATAGCTATTGTCACAGATTTGGCAGGTATTTTCGAAAGCAGGGAAAGATTTTTAAAAGCAAGTTTGGATCCAATCAAAAGATCTTTCGCTTGCTGTCAATTAGTTTCAATATATGGTTTGTCATTTAAGATTTGATGTGCGTCGTACACACAGAAATCCCAGCTAGACCGTCAGTGGGATATTTGCATCATTGCCTTGATAAGTTGGTTATCTGCATATGAATGATGCTGCAGACTGTGAGTTGAGGTGATGTCAGCAAATGGACCAATGCACAGGACAAACAGCAGTGGGCCCAATACTGAGCCTTGTGTCACCCCTTGATCCTTGAGGGCTGTACCAGCGATTCCATATCTTGTTTTGAGGATCTGTAGTAGGACACTATGATCTACAGTGTCAAAAGCCGATGGCATATTAAGGAGTATCAAAGCCACTGCGTCCACAATTTGTCTCAGGATATCACTGACATGTATAGGAGCTGTCTCAGTGTTGTGATGTTCCCGGTATGCAGACTGGTACTTGTCCACAAGGTCACACCTTGTGATTACACAATGCCATTTAGAAAGTGGTCAAATTCAACATATGTCATATTTGGGATTTCACTTTAAATGGCATCGTGTAATCATAGCTTTCGGCCATGTGAGCCGAGCGAATTTACACCTATCAGAGGGGTACACAAAGTACGCAGTCTAGACCACCAGTTGTCCGACTTTCAATTTTGTGGAAGTCGCGGTGACTGGGCGGGTTAGGCGGCTGACTTTGTGTACTGGCGATTAGGTGCCTGACTCTGAGGGTGCGCGATCGAATCCCGGATGCAGTCTCACACTACCAGCCTCCCTGTAGCTCAGACTTGTTGAATAGTGGTCGAACAAAGGATTTCTTAAAGGCCTCTGGAAATACACCTCATTGTAGGATCTTGTTCACAATATCAGTGATCATAGGAATGAGCATGTCCAGGTGTTTCACAAGCTTGGTGGCATTGGATCATTTTCACATGTTGTAGACTTAGCTCCCATTACCAGTGATTTGATCTCCTTATCTGTGAAAGGCTCCAGGTTACTGAGAATATGCCTACTGAAAGTAGGACTTTCACCAACCTCATTGACTGAACAATTAGATATGAGAGAGTTCCTTATCATCTCTATCTTTGACATAAATAACTTGTTGAAAGTGTCTTCAAGAATTACTTGATTTAGAAATTTCATGAATCTGTACGGACGGTCAGGTTTACTACAGCAGTTACCAGTCTCATTTAGACAGTGATCTCCCTTGATTTGTCTGATAGCTGAAGCTACGAGATTTCTGTGTTATCGGAAGATCTGTCTGTCTACTTCCAGTCCTGATTGACGCCACTGACGCTCTGCTCGACGTCGCTGACGGTTGACCTCGTGAACAATGTCTTTGTACCCAGGAGCATGTGGAAGAAGTATTATCTGAAGAAACTCCGACTACCTCAGATCTTCTTTGAAAGCATTGTCATCAATCCTCTTTAGATTTCTACACAAAACCATGCGGTACTGATTTTGAGGCCTCTGGAATTAGAGGGTAAATTTTACAATGTGGTCAGATGCTTGCCTGTCGGCAACTACAACTTCTCTCACAATGTTCTCATCAGTCGGGGAACAATCCAATACAGAATGCTCCCTGATTTATGAGTAGGTTTAATTACGAGTCGCTTGAGAGAATAAGTATTGAGAAAGTCAAGGATTTTCTTCACACTTGGTTTTTGTGGAGTGTTAAAATGAACATTAAAATCTTCCAAAAATACAGTGTGGATCTTAGCACATGAAGAACGCAGATCTGACAGTTCCTGAAAAAAGTCATCATCAGAGAGCTTACTGATGGTTGGGGTCTGTATATACACATCAACCGTGTTGTTGATTGACCAGAAGTGACCAAGACATCGAACACTTCCAATGATTTCTAAGTAGACTGTGTCTTCTTGACATGCATGTCTAAACAAGACCTGTAAATAATGTCCAGGACAGTGCGTTAAACAATATGATAGAGGGGTCTTTTCAGAAATCTTGGCTTCATCTCCTGTACTGCGCAGCCCTGATTCGGTTATCACAAGTTGTTTACAGGTTGAAACCATCAGATGGACCGATATAACATCTGCATAGGAAATAGGGTGTATACAATGTGTAACCACCATGTTATATGTGACGAATTTCATGTCATCTTATCATGCACAGGCCTAGATGATGTAAGAAAAAGTTTAACCACTAATCATTTTTGTAGTGACCCTCATACTGATAACTTTATTTCCCCTATGAACTCTGACTATCATCCTTTGGTATTATCTCTTTCAGTTATGCATTTGCATTGTATTGTATTGTATTGTATTGTATTGTATTGTATTGTATTGTATTGCATACGCTATTGCAACATTTTTAGCTTATCAAAATATTTGTATGTCCTGTATATCAATTTGTATGATTTATGACAATAAATATTCTGATTTCTGATTCCTGACAGAGGGGATAAATCCCTTGACCGGCTGACATGGTGGAAGTATAAATCAAACTGACCAATGTCACGATAACCTAGAGCAGCAGAACAACTGGCGTAGCACGGTGGTGATCACAATGCACTAGCTCTTTTCTGATATATCTTTGCCGCGGCAGCAGCTGGTACATTCCACTCTGCTTCAGCTCGTGTCATAGAGAATGTCTCGGTTCACCTCTCATCCCGCAGACTCAAGTCACCCAATCCACTTCCTCGGCATACGTACAAGTATGTGGTTGGACATGAACAAGCTGTCACCTAGGACTGACTTCAATCACTGTACATCCAGCGTCTTGATGTCTCAGCGTCATGTCCGTGTCCGTTGGCTGCAGTGCCAGTTTGGCTGTTTCTCTCCCAGTAAAATTTACAATTTCTACAATTTTATTGCCAAAATATGGTTTTGTGACAGTGCACAATTTATCTTTGTAGTCTTCATATTTCTATGTATATTTTTTGCATGTATGTAGTTTGTATATATTTGCCACATATATTTTTCTGTATGCATGTATTTTGAATAGATATGCCTGAATGCTGACATTATTTTGAAGAGTCGCTAATATTGAAATGTCACCACTTTAATTAGCCTTCATGTCATGGCTACAGCTAATGTAACGTACCTGGCAAAACAGGCTTTGTAGCATTGAACATGTCAAGCTTAAAACTCAAGCTATTATTTATTGCACCAGTAAATGTCTTAATGGTCATGTATAAACATCCAGTCCACAACTGTAATAAATCCAAGATAAATAGCCCCAACTAATTTTATCACGGCCAGGTGACATTAGCTGTAGGAAGAAAATTGATATCCAGACTGAAGTTGTAAAATAAACCGTAATTAAGCTGGTGTAATAATCCCGTAACGGTCACGTAACGGTTTAACTTTTCTCTTTTGTACTGAGACAGTATTTTATACTGAGATGCTATTTTTGTGTACTGAGACACTAGTTTTGTACTGAGACACTATTTGTGTTCTGAGACATTATTTTTGGACGGCAAAGTAAAGATAAAAATACTTATCTGATATGTATGGAATCTCACTCGCCTGTCTTTTGATATCACATATATCACCACGTTCATGAAGTTACAAATATCCGGGGCTCACCTCTGTTTATCATAAACATGAGTCATCAGAATATGACATATTCCTACATATTGAATGGCTTTTTAGCTATGCTTCGGAAACGAAGCCCACCCCAGCATTAGACTAAGACCACAAGGTTCCATGGAAAAACAAAACAAAAAGTAAAAATGCCAAAACTATGTAAATAGCAAAAAGCACAATCATAGGTTCAGATTATTATATCTATCAATTTTGGTCCAACAATATTGAACAGTTTTTGATTCATGCTCTGGAAACAAAGTGATTACGAACGGACGGACGGACCGACGGACGGACAGACAGAAAGACGAGGCGTCGACTATATCCCCCCGCATTACATGCCTGGGTATAAAAAGTAACCCTTCATTAGTTTTCAGTGAAAAATGTACATCTCTGACCACGGTTTCGCCATTAGACTTGCAGTGTAGAGATGTCATAGCAATGTGACTTGATCAGGCTTTTGACATCAAAGCATTGTTATGTCATATAAATGAGGATGTCAGGTCAACGTTTTCTATTTATGGTCACAGCAGGAAATTTCGATCGATCTCACAAAAAGAAATATCGCCTATGGAACACATGTCTGGATAATAAAATGACATAGAAGTGCAATGTTAAACCAACACCAGAGAGCTCGAGGTTGTCTGATGGAATACACAAACGATGTCACTCTAGGTTTACGTCTCTATACAGCTGTCGCCTTTTCAATACACATACAGAACTGGTCCTGGTGTTAATGTCTCTGAGATCCCGATAGAAACGGTGGGATGTAATGACGTGTGTGAGGTACAGTCTTCCACTTTAATCATGTTAGCTGATCTATTTTCATTTGGATATTGCAACAAAATGTTCATCCACGTCCTCTTCTTCATGAACACATAACGTGAGTGTATGTACGGCGTCTGCACTTCACAGACACCATTCATTCGTCCCCGCGGCCGGAATATGCAGGAATCATGTCTTTATATGACTACCGCACGGTTTAAGTGAGTGAGTGTGAGTGAGTTAGGATTTAACGTCACATCGGCACTATTTCAGCCATATCGTGACGAGAACATGCAGCAATGAAAACGACTATTGTGTCCATTATAAAACATGTCAATGAAGGACAGTAAAACAACTAGGATATCACAATTAGCATTAAAACTAGTGTGGAAAGGTAAAACTGATATCGTTATTTGGACAACACAGTATAAAAAACAGGCTATAGATCGCCAACCGCAGAAGGTAGATCACCAGACTAGGGACCATGGGGACTTACTGTACCTTTGCTACCTGCATGGTCCCTAGTTGGATTTACACCATCTCTTCACCTGCTGGCGATTGTAAGAAATTTTAGCCGAAATTAAAATAACACAAATACTACACTTAAAAGTCCTGGAAAGTGTAAATTTACTTTCAAAATTTTGGGACTTACGTACCCTCTCAGGAGGACAATTATTTTACAATACTTCAACCCCCTTTGAGGGTACCGCCACTAATGATCAATGTTCCTAATCTATACTACCAACCATTAAAATACAACTATCTACAGAACATATCAATTATAATTCAACAAGGAAATCAATTTCCCTTTAAAATCCAATAATTAAAATAGTATTGACTGTGTTAAAAAGATCCGAAAGTAAGGTTTTTACATTGAAATATTTATCCCTTGTGATGGAGAATTCAACACAGTCAAGCAGGATATGCTTGACCGTGGTTCTCTCATCACAAGGGATGCAAAATGGAGGACCTTCACCTTTCAACAGGTATGCATGTGTATACCTTGTATGACCAATACGACATCGCCGCATGATTACCTCTTCAAATCTGGACTGACAACCCAAGTGGGTATAACCAATGTAAGGTTTTATTTCATGTACTTTATTGATACCCACTTGGGTGTCCCACTTCTTCTGCATCAGATCACGGATATAAGATCGAATTGCAGTTTTATAAACAGTGTATGGAATAAGAAGTGGAGTCACAGATTTGTTGAGTGCTGCCTTAGCAGCAATGTCAGCCAGTGTATTCCCTGAAATACCTACGTGGCTTGGTAACCAAAAAAAGACGATGTCGTATTGGCCAGTTGCAAGATCATTATACATTTCAATAATTTCTATTAAAAGTGGATGTTTGCACGACAAATTTTTAATAGTCTGAAGGCAAGAAAGAGAATCGGAATATATTATATACTGTTTACGTTTAGGGTGTCTTTGAATATATTTAAGAGCCGTTAGTATGGCGTTAGCTTCAGCTGTAAAAATAGAGCTGTTACCTGGTAGTCTAGAAGATATTGTTCTGGATCCACTGACAGTGGCACAAGCCACTGCACCACCGTCCTTGGATCCATCTGTAAATAAGGGTTTATAATGTGCAAAGTACACCCTTAAACTTGCCAACAAGTCATTACCTAAATGAATAGCCAGATTGGTGGATTGGACACAACAGAGAAAGATCGACTCGTTTGCAAAGTATCACTCGATGAAACGCCCAAACACAATACCGTTTCACTCCAAAACCGGCACTACGCAATAAAGTGTGGATATCTGCTCCTATAATCAATGCATAATTTATTACTATAGCATGAGTTAGAATTTCTTCGCATAGCCTTACAAACAGTCTCTGTGGCTTGCTTGACAACACCCTTGAGAAGAAACGTTTCCATAACATTACATAATGCTTACGGATTACTTTGCCCCAAATGAAAATGGCTACTGTGGCCACGTTTGTAGCATACAGTCGTAGTGTAATGTGGATCACAGTGGCATCTTTCCCCCTCACAGTCATGCGAAGTTTCCAGAAAAGCTCAGTTAACTACCGGAAACGCTATCCACGAAGATATCACTGGACTAATAAAATCTAACACAAGCTGAAACTACTAACACCAATAATGGGAGACGTATAATTATTGACAGGCTTCAGCATCCGTTATGAGCAAAACGTGATGTACTCTCAGTTTTGGATTTCAAAATAAAATTACTTATCTGGTTACACCGATTCTCATAATGTGACAAAAACGTATCCAGAATAAAAGTTTATGTTGTGATACAAAAAAAACATCATTGGCTGAAAAGAGGCATGTAAATGCTGCATGATTACAGAATGCGCAAATAAGTAATTGCGCGATTTCCGTCAAGGCAACAGAAATCCGGCAACCGACTGCAACACGCCACATCTGCTGTGTTACTGCATATGTATACCAAACGTCAACTGAAACGTTAGCCTCATACCCTTATGAATTACTGAAAATTATCAAATATATCTTAGACGTTATAATTTGAAGAATACAGCTTTATGCAAATCATAAAACAATTTCAAAAACATTCGTATTAAGGTGACGTACACCTATTTCAGAAGTGTTAAATTGTCCTATTTTCAGGGTAACCTTTCTTCTTGGCGTTTAGTGACTATGAATTAATACCACGATTGAATGTTGTTTCTCTCAGTGAATGCCGTGAAGTATTATTCCGTACAACACTTAAACAACTGTACTTGCATGGGATTGTGACCATGTCATACGATGAAAATGTATGTGTTCATGAATCGCTATAATGATACACCGTGTTCGGGAAAATGTAGTGGGTATCAGCAAGCATCGACACAGAGCAGATGCATTTATCATTCTCAGATGTGTTATACAGTCGTAACACGCTTAGTATCCATATGACATTTCCTTGTTCGGTATGAGTCAATATTGACGTGTATTTGTTCTTTCTTCCCTTACTAAAGTCAACATGATGTGTATAGCACTCCGCCATACCATATATTCTTACATACATATTTATGCATGACCTTTGTTGAGACCACGAGAGAGCCAACGACAAAGAGAAGAGAGAGAGGATGTTTGACAGAAAGAGCGAGAGAGAGAGAGATTTAGTGGCATTAAAACTAGGGAAAAGGCGGCTTGTGTTGTTCGAAAGTTATGTTATATAACTAAGCGTGACTATCGTACATAAGGAAACTCATGCAATCATTTCGATGACAAATAGCAATCATGTCGGGGGAAAAAAAAGTTCCTGAAATATTAAGGGGTACTTTGAATGTTGCCGACACGGAAAGACGAAATAGCATTAGCAACACAATATCACAAGGTTTTAGCTGATGACTAAAATATGACCTTTGTGAACATGATGAGTCTGTTTATATGTTGATTGAAGGTCAATAATTCCTTGGCAAAATCTCACGAAAGCCATTGATGTCAGGTTAGGTTTTAGTCGTTTTCCACTTTGCTTGTTATCGATAACCCATCTGTGGAATAGATGCTACATTCCGATGTAGGTGCAAAATGTTATTAAGCAAGTGACACACAACTTAATACATAAGAAGAACAAATACACAAAGTATAATTGTAGGTAGCAGCCAGTGTGCGCATAGAAACAGACCAGACCTCTTCGCCCCGTTAAGATCTATATCCGAGGAAGGATTTGGTGGAATTCCTGTGGCATTGTTGCAGGATTTGGATAACGTCTGAAATGTCGATAATCCCGACGTGTTTCATAGGTGAAACATCACCTAACATAAATTCAAGCTCTGTCGATACGGGCTGTAGTGTGCTGGCTGGAGAGATGTCCGTGGTTTAAATTTGTCACCATGAACTAGGGCCTTATTGTTTGCAATACACCAGCACAAATGCTTCTTAACACACTTTTGCTCTGGTTGGGAAAAATTATTCACAAGAATATCCATGAATATACGCTAAGGCGTATCAACGTTTAATTCTGAGTATAGATTGGGCGCAATTAGTCGTAATCCTGTTAGGATACCAAAGGATGGGTTTCAAAGTGAAGTTAGAGAAGACAGGACTTGTCTGAGGACACTTGAGAGTGAGATCAAGTTCAGCTGCAGATATGTGTTGTTAAATATTAATATTCCAAAAAATTCTGAATCAGGCTTTGCAGATTTCTAAACACGTCTTTTACAGGAATATCGTGTTAGTATAATTAGTGCCAAAGCCTGACATACTTGTAACACCACATGGATAATTCTTACACCTATGCACTTAAATATGCCTTAAATATGCCTCGTATGATTTTATCAAGTAAGTGATCATCAACCTTTGTGTCATCATTACTCCCCACTTAGAACTCGAAACGTCTTTTACCAGTGGACTGCATGTAGTGTATGAGACACGAGAATCTAGCGCTCTCAACCACCTTGATTTTGATAATTCAGGACCCTACTGTGGTTTGTGCTTACGTGATGAATAGCATCACAGTTGCTTTGGATTTCGCTAACTTGACGCGATTGTCGTTGGTCGATTTTAAACTTTTGTGTCTCCTGTTTATAACGTATGCATATTCTTGTAGGTGTCATTGGAATGGGGATCAAAGAATGATCCAAGTGTTCACAACGGTGGGATGAAGCCCACTTCTGCTTTAAACTGTCGTTATTTAAATACATAATCACGGAGGTATTCGGTTCCTCAGTAGTTAATGCACACCTTAGAAAATTGCATGGTCCCTCTATGTTCCATGTGCTATTTCTGTTTCGAATAGATCATTGTAATATTTTGTTTGTTGGTCTAAGGTACCTAGAGACATAGGATATAGGACAAGTACCTAATATTAAAGATGCCTTGTAAATGGCATGTCTGTTGGCAAATGGCACACGGTATGGATCATGCACACTGTAGGTCCAAACTGGAAATTCTGTTGTGCGTGTATAATGGCAAATAAAAGTGGCAGTAGTAGGACACTTATCTTTATCAGGTATGGTTAGATACCAGCACACGGGCACTTACTGAAGTTGACAATGTCAGATTATATACTGCTTACTTCATAAAGCACAGCAAATTTGAAAGTTAACTATAAAAACACCAGATTTAATAATGAGGCGTTGTTTTCAAAGGGAAGGTTTTATTTTCGCCGTTTTATGTAGGAAATGCTCGGTAACCACCATGTTGATAGAAGTCGGTCAAAATTTCCAAGAAAATATCAACTATATTCTAAATATAGGTATCTCAAAGCAGTCACAACGTCACAGTGTATCTACTATCAATATATAACGTATTTTGACTATTTTGAAAATACACAGTCAATATGCAGTGTTTTAGGGCATGGACACAGCTCTTCCTGCTACTGGAATGTGAGACTGATATCAAGCAAAGGAGCGAAACTGAAGACGCTCTGATTGACAGAATCACAAACGAAACTGCATTGCAAATATACTTTCGAAGTACAGCAGGGTTGAACCGATGATTGTGGTTTCTGTTCGATTTACCTATACAGTGCATGCTATGCTGATTCTGAGAAAGAGGACAGAAAGCGCCTCGTACATAGTAATGGGCAGTGTGTCTAGTGTGAGGATCATTTCGTCATGCAGTGTAAGCGTCCCTGTGTCCTTGACACTGGTGACATCGCATGTAGGGATTCTTCGAACTGCAGAGAACTTTTCCGCGTTAATATTTCACTCAAATCAAACAAAAACTTTTAAAGTTTTTGAGAGCAAGTAATTAAAATCACTTGACCGAGACAAGTTGTGTATTGGCTGGGTAGTCAAACTAGGAGTAGTCATATTGGGAATAAACCGATGTCACGACACACTTAGCAAGGGAAAGTTTAAGCTATCGACTTTCGCACGTTTAATTTTTCGCTCTGGGAAACGCTTTGAGTATATTACTCATGTGTATTTACTTCTATATTGAATGGGATTCATACACATAACGCATGCTTGTCCAACAATGTAATGTGGTCACGTGATCTGATATACATTTGTCTATCAAAGTACTGTTGTAACATACTGGAGGTTTTCACCCTTGTCTACTGCACATTATATCGTTTCAGTATGGTCTTTGTTTTACATATTACATTGTAATTGTTATTGATTTTGGTAATAAGTCTAAATCGCAATGTTTTTGAAGATGTTTGTAATGTTTTTCGTACAAAGGTGAGAATGTGTTCATATGCAAAGTCAAATTGCAGTATATGGTGTCTTCGCAGACTTTTAACGCTTCACATATTGGATATCTGTTCGTATGTTGCCAGAGGTTCGTATATGTTTGAAGGTTGGACAGCACTTCTATCCAGAGCCGTATATTCTCCTGCAGCTTCAGGATGCAGGTGATCACCACCTGAAACAGTTAGATGAAATTAGCAAAGTCTATTTGTTTCTGAAAATCTAATATTAGCACATAGACTCAAGACGAACGACTGACTGAGTTAAAATATAGGGCCACATTGGCAATATTTCAGCCATATCGTGACTTGACAAGACAAACGAATGAAGTGATAAAACCAAGCTGAAATTATGTGATTCATATTTCCATCTACGATGTATTTCAGCTAGAACGAAATGGCTGATGTGAATTGTGTGGTGTACTAGAACGACGGAGCGATTGTAGAACAAAACCATTTTGGACAAAAAACCCTCAAGGCAAAACCAACTAGGAAACAAATCCCCCTAAAATAAATAAGAACCTTTGGGCAAAATCCCCAAACACTGAGATATGAACACAGAAGAGTGATATACAGCATGTGAAGTGATAATTAGATGCACTGGAAACCCTGTATGTATATAATCAGTCAATGAGGCCAGATAAAAAAAAACTTGTAAAAACAAGTATGATGTGAACACAACAGTGTGATATACACCTTTATTAGTGGCAATATAGGTGGCTTTTGTGATATTCCAGGAACTAGAGAGGCATACTCCTTGATACCATAACGTAAAGGTTGTCATCTCTCTGTCTGTCTCGTATACGTATTGAATTAAAAATCCAATTTTTCCTATTTTTCATTGTAAGTGTGATGCCGGCTAAATAGTTTTTCTCCTTCATTATTAATTCGGTTTTGTTGTTCTACGTGTTGTTGATTTTTGTCTTAAGGGGATCCAAGGTTGTTGATTTTCCCTTGGGGGATTTTGTCAACAGGGGATTTGTCTGCAGACCGATTGAACATATATATTTCTGTGACCTATCGCTTGTGATGATTCTGTTATATGATTCCCAGGTGACACCTACAATACCTGATTTGCACCCAAAATGAACACGCAGTGCATGGACATATTGGCTATTACCAGAGGCAGATCCTTCCGAGTTGACTGCAACATTGTGCACAGGTTGCTGCTCACTTCCTCCAGAAGGGGGGCGTACTGTTAATTCAGATACCTGTTAACCCAACAAGAAACAAACATAGAAACATTCAGCTTCCTGAGGTTGCTAGTTTATGCCCATTTATGAAGTGATACCATTATATGGATAAACAGTGAGCGTCAGTTGTCATTTACAAAAAGGCAAGTAATTTATACACCCACACCTAACACCTGCACCGAAAATTGTGGTTTGCGCCAATTTTAGTGTAAGCACATGCAAGTGCAGGTTATGAATATATTCCCATGTCACATATTCAGCGTGTAATTACAAAACAATCCTAAAGAGTCGTTATCATTCAAATTAGGATCAATATTTCTAAAGGAAAGTTAGTTTCATATCTCATAGTGACATGTTAACATTAGGTATTTTGAGATATATCCTTCCTCATTAAATGTTACCGGTTTACAACATGTGACCGCTCATTCGCATGCATAGTCACACATGTGTTGTGACATACCCCACACTCTCAAAAGCATATTAGGATGGTAAGAAGAGTGACTCGTGTTCAAATCAGTTTAGGCACCCGTGGCGAGCCACCTCCTCGTGGTGGGTGCTGGGTAACGCCAAGAGCTCGCCGACACCCCCGTAGTGGACCCGGGGTGATATTTGGTCCACCAATCCGTTTGCCGTGGGTTGCGTCCCGTGTCGGTGGAGGACGGGATCCTGGTGGTTGAGGGCACTGGGGCTTTTAACTGTGTTCCATTGCCCAACACACCACTTTGGCCCTGACTTCACCTAGACGGGTGGTTGAATGGGCCCGGTTCGACCAATCGGCTGGTCATGGCAAGCTCTGTGCATGAAGTATATATATCATTGCACAAATTTTATTTGGATTTTTACTTTCGGTCTTGGCCTATTTATTCATTCAGCTTTTCGAAATTTAAAATGCATTTTTGAAGTTCTGAACTTTTGCCTAGAGTCTTATGCCCAGAAGGCGGTGGCTCATGGGCCAATCTGGTAGACTAATTATTTCTAATTCTTCTGCTGGAGTATATCATCCGGGTATCCTTGGTGCTGTAAGCTGGAGGCCCGCTTGCTTTAGCATTGTCCTTGTGATACTCAGTGGTGGGTGGGGAGCTCGGATGATGAACCGTATTACACTAACCATGGCTTATGAAACTCCAACAAAAAAACAAAACGTCCACTTGATATTGACCCTGTTGATACTGACCATAGACCGTCTACATCGATTGAGTATTGGCCACGTTTAATTGTGATTGAGACTCCTGAGAAGACACCTTTGAAGTTGAACCCCTTTGCTGTATCCAAAGGTATTCAAGGCATTGCTGGGGACGTGAAGAACATAAGACGCTTACGTTCGGGTGCCCTGCTAGTCGAGTGCGGGAAAAAGCAGAAAGCAACACATCTGATGAATATTAAATCTTTCGTGGGTATTCCCGTCACGGTTTCTGCACACAAAATCTTGAATACAAGTGAAGGTATCGTGAGAGATAGAGATCGATTGTTTGATGACATGTCGGAACTTGATATAGGATCTGAAATGAAGGATCAAGGTGTACTATATGTCAAGCGCTTTTCAACTCGCAGAAACAACGAAACCGTCAAAACAAATACGTATCTGTTTACTTTCTCATGTCCAAATGCTCCGAAATCAGTGAAGGCAGGCTACTGCAACATACAAGTTGATACGTACATCCCCAACCCGCTAAGGAGTTTTAAATGCCAGAAATATGGACACGGTGTAAATACTTGCACATTGTCTGTTGTGTGTGCTCACTGTGGTGAGAAGACACACACAACAGAAGATCATGACAGCGATTATAAAAAATGCACCAATTGCTCAGGCGACCATTCATCATTTTCTAAACAGCGTCCTATTTGGAAAGAGCAAACGGAGATCAATAAAATAAAATTTACTCAAAATATCTCTTTTTCTGAGGCCAAAAAACTGGTAAAGAGATCTGATCTTATAGAAAGTTATGCATCAGTAGGAAAAACATCATCAGGTTCTAGCTCTAAAACAACATCAACCACAGGCTGCCAAACTACCTTGAATTGGGTAAATTGCGATTCTCCACAGCATTTGTACACTGCTATATCATCACAGACTGAGGAATCACTTCCTAGTACCTCAAGGTCTTCTGATCACAAATCACCATCTCAGTCACACTCAAAGTCTCAATCGACATCTGATAGTCCACAAACGGTGAAAAGTAAACCAAAGCCGAAGCCTGATGCTTCAAAACAACAAAGTGGCAGAGCTCCTAAAGGATCACAGAACAAAATTCAATTGTTCAATAAATACGGGTCTCTTGAAGACATGGACGTTTCTGAAAACGTCCATTCTAGGGCACATAGCTTGCCGCCCTCCAAAAGAGTGCGGGGTAGATCCCCAATAAATCCCCCCAAAAGATAGATTATTCCAATAATATTGTACAGTGGAACTGCAGAGGATTGAGGACTAATTTACATGAATTACAGCTATTAGTCCAAGATTTTACACCTTCAGCGTTATGTCTCCAAGAGACATATTTAAAACAAACAGATACATTTGACCTTCGTCAATTTAATGCGTATCATTGTTTTTCACCTCCGGGTGATAGGGCCACTGGCGGATCATCCATTCTAGTCAGACAAAACGTTATTCAAAGCCCCGTTTCACTTAATACTAATATGCAAGCTGTTGCAGTGAGAATTACTTTACATGTAGCGTTTACGCTATGTTCCCTCTATATTTCGCCATCTTCAACGTTTGTCAAAACTGATATTCAAGCTCTAAATGACCAACTCCCGAAGCCCTGTATTATAATTGGAGATTTAAATGGGCACAACCCACTCTGGGGTAGTGTAAATATAAATATATGGTTCCAACACATATTCACACCCTGGGACAGGGACTTATTCTGCTCTCGACTTGTCACTTACAAATTCAGAACTATTAAATGAATTCGAATGGTCAGTCCACGATGACCTCTGTGGAAGTGACCATTTTCCTACTATATTAAAAGCTGTAACTCCATCTGATGTTCAACCATCATCAAGGCGGAATTTTACAAAGGCTAACTGGGCTTTATATGAACACTGTGTGCTGAAAAACTTAAACCCGAGCGTTTTATTGCCGTTCCTGATGCTATTAAATGTTTTTCTGAGGAACTGAATTCCATAGCTGATGAGTGTATACCAAAGTCCTCTGCAGTTCCACATATTCGAAAACCATGGTTCAACGACGAGTGCAAACAAGCTAGGAAGGCAAGGAAAAAAGCTGAACATTATTTCCGTCGCCATCCTATGGTGCATAATTTAAATAAATTTAATGTTTTAAATGCTAAAGCATGGCGTACTTTTAAACAGAACAAACGCCAATCTTGGCAAAATTATGTATCCTAAATAAATTCTCGGACACCCATGTCCAAGGTATGGAACATGGTCCAGAAAATTAAAGGTAAGGGTAGTAGTATAGGTAATAGGGGTTCTAAAACACTTTCATAAAACCCCTCTACAAAGCCTTATTTACTAAATAAGGCTTTGGTTGGGTCATTAGCTCTTGCTACTATTACCCCTACTACAAAAAAGTTGGCGGTAATTACTGTGCCTTGGTAGGAGGTAATACTGTGCCGTACGGTACGATCAATAATTCTTCTCTTACAAATCCCCTACCCGGCCCACCCCTCAAGTAGTACAAGTTAGGTTCGTCGGCTTTTATATCCACTTTATCTATGTTGTAAGTTTTGACTGACCATATAGGATCGGTGGCTCGCTTACGGCTATCGCCCTCGTGTTCCCCAGGCTGGTATAGATACCTAACTAGGGCCCTATCTGGTATCTGTTTCTCCTTCCCACGCAATGGAGCGGCCGACTCTGCAACTATTGATTTTAGTTTGATAGCGTCTGCTGGTTTCTTACCGGTGAGACGGGTGACTTCATGGTTGATTGCCGACACCACCTTGGGTAACCTCGTGACCCATTCAGTCGATCGTTTTCCAGGGGTGGCCATCTCCCTAGCATACTGATGGCCAAACAAGCGCTCAGCCAAAGTCCTATTAAATCTCTCAACTATGGCTTGGCTGCGATGGGCTCCGGCCGTGCCACGCCTGACCTTTGTATCGTGTTTGGCTAGCAGTTGTGACACGGCACCCATGAACTCCCGTCCGGGGTCAACTTGCAGCTCTGTTGGCCACGTCAGCGGGCTGCGTTTGTATATGCGTTCGAATCCTCTGGCTACCTGGGCCGAATCTTTCGTGGTCAAGGGTTCGGCTTCCTTGTAACGACTGGCTACGTCCACTACGGTTAAGGCATACTTGTACCTCTTGTCGTGGGGTAGGAACAGTAGGTCTGCCTGGTGAACCCTATTAGGTATGTTAATACCGAACCTCCTTCTAGGCACGTAGCGTGGTGCCGGCAAATAGATCTGCCACAGGGCTTGTTTTTCAAGCCACGCTTTGGCTTCCTCCGGGGGTACTCGCGCTAGTTTAGCTAGCTTATCTACTGCGCTAGCTCCTTTCCAGTACCCACGCGGGCTGTAGTAAATAGCTTCAAATTTTTTCATGTCCATATGCATATGTGTTTATCCCATCAATAGCTATCCAACGTTTCGTGTCCATAGGCGACAGGGACGTCTTGTTTATAGTCAGTCCGTATATCTTATGTCCATCACTTCTAAGTGTGTTCATTTTATGCCTAAAGGTACGGGTCTTGAACAGGGCTTCCTTGAATCTGGCGTGTTTGATGTATTGTTTCACCACATACTTCTTAACCCCCTTAGCCTTCCGGATCTCACTATTGTCGGCTTTCAGTATGGAGTACATCTTAGGTCTCAAACCTATGTACTCGGCTATGGGCGTGCCAGCACACTCGTCCTTCATTTTACCTAGGACCTTTTTATTTACCGTACTGTGTAGGGCATGGGTCTTAGGGTAGTCGCTGGTGTCGTATAAATCGAGGTGTTTTTTCATGTCCTCGTACACGTCCTCGGTTCGAATCTCCATCAGCAGGGAATCCGTGTCAGTGTACAGCACTTCACACCTGTCGCCGTACTGTTTCTTGAGCTCGTTGTAGTAAAAGTCGTACATCAGGTGTTTGGATAAATCGAGGATGCTCATCCCCACGTAAACAGGCCGGTTAAATTTTATGTGGCTTTTCTTCATGTGTAGGGCAACCAGGTTGTCTGTGAATATCTTACTACGGTTGAATGCCGGACTGGCTATCAATCTCCTGAGCTTGTCTTCCTCACTCGACCGAACCAGCTTCACTGTCACGCGTTTCCTCAGGTTCTCCATAGTCTTACCAAACACCGAGTTGTTCATGAGCTTGTAGAGATTTTTCTCAAAATCACTGGTGGCTTTTTTTCGTAGGTCTGTGTTCATTCTGATGTAGGGCTCCATCCATGGACTCTGGTCGAACATGAGCACCCTGTGTATTTTGGTCAGCCTCATACCCAACGACAGGTACAGCTGTAGGTTGCGATAGTGAACGATGTACTTGGTCTTATTCATTAAGTTAGGCACGAGTTTTTCAACGTCTGTCACACGCCCACCTGACAAGTTATGTTGGTACTCAGACATCCAGTCGGGGTTAACCCTCATACGTTCGGGGGCCAGGGGGTAGCTGTTGTGCGATGTGTGTAATTCCTTGGGATACTCTAAGTCAACCTCGAGGATATAACCTTTGTTCGAATCTGGTGCAACCTCCATAACATCAACGTGGGGTACCCATTCGAATCCCCCTGTAGGTAGATACTGACTCATGGCCCAGCCGTACAGGTTGTTTGCGTCGAGGTATAGAATGTGATTGGTTGGTTTGTTAGGATCGTAACCTTTCACGTATTGATTATTTGCTTTCGCGTATCGTTTGGATGCCATGGAAATCCCACCTCGCAAGCCTTTCTCAATGAATAGGTGCATGTCGTAATCTGTGAGCAATTCCAAATTAACTCCGGTCTTTTTAAGCAAGGCGTCCCACGACAGACCTGGGCTGGTGTAATACCATGCGGGGTCGAGTTTATACTGCTTTAAACAAGTCCGCCTGAACGTTTCAAACACGTCGGCTAACAGCAGTACATCTGTCCTCAAGTACAGGTCGTGATAATCACCCAGGTTCTTACAACCCAGTTTATTCCATACGTTAGTCGCGTGCGAGTAATCATCTCGTGAGACGGACGCCTCATTCAGCTTGCTATAAAAGCAGTCAATAGGGGGTAGTCTGGTCTCGGTGAACTTGGCCCAACTATCCATGTACTCATAGGGGTACACACCCTTCCTCATAAGCAGGGGTCTAGTCTCAGCGTCTGTGTATCGATCGGTGATAGGGAAGGTATTGTTGGCCTTGACCAGACTGTCGAGTGACGACAGGAGGAACTGAAACGAGTCAATGAACCTAAGTCCGTTTAAGCTGAAGGAGATGTATCTCTCCATGTTGTTGGGGATGCACGTTATATTACCATCGATTTTCGCGATGGCCTGCATGATCAAGTGTGAGTCGTACCCTCTCAAGTTGTGAAAGACAACGGGGATGTTTATTGTCTTAGGGTTGATTTTAAGCTTGAGGTTGCACGCGTTGTGAGCGGCGCCTCTATACTTACCAGTTATGTGGCAGTGATCTCTCACCGAATCACCGTTAAGTGGTGAGTCGCACACGTGACAGTTAGTGCTACTAGCGTGAGCTAGCCTGTCGGCTCGGGTCATACGCATGGGAGCGATTCTATACAATGCATTCCTAATAATTTTTTCTTCCTCCTGCAAACACTTTAGAAACCTTTCAGCCGCGTCAGGGCCTCTATACACTACCGGAGCTTTAGTTTCCCCGTCACAACGGACGACAATGTATCCAAAACCGCAGGCCTTATGTTCCTGGGTTTTGTGGGTGAAGCTACCCCCACTGGGGGAATCCCCACCCACAACTAAGGCTTCGAAGTCGGCGTATATAATATAAGGTACAGACATTTGGTTCTTGTGGTTACTGAATTTTAGGATATTTTCACCTTCCTTAGGCATTTCGACTCGTATGGCCGTCTGCCCCACACCTTGGCAATCATCCCGGTGGGATTCTAATAAATCAGCTCGACTGAAACCGTGTAGACATCGTTCACAGAAGTGGGTCTTTCCTTTGTATGCTGATTGGTCATACAACAGCCTGCTAAAGTGTTTTATCCATGTGTAGTGATACTTGTCACCTTTCTGGATCATGAATATATTGATAACTTGGCGATCCTTCACCGGGCTGACCCTGTGTACTATTGTTGTGTTACCTTCGTGCCCAAAGACATTTATAGCCAGATTATTCTGTTTTTCTACTTTAGTGATCTGAGATGTGGGGGTGGGTTCATCTATACCATCCCAGTTGAGCCCATCGTCCTGTGGATAATTAGAAGCCCTGTTCGGATTAGTGCCAGCTGGAAATAAAGCTGACCTGATAGCTAACCTCAGGCAATCGTTTCCTCTATTCTTAACGTTTACTATGGCTTGTTTGTTCTTATAGTAGGGGGGCAAGGCTAGGTATGACCCGCCTCTGAACGGCACGTAGTTAGCTATGTCTAGATAGACATTATCGATTTTATCTACAGCCCACCCGGACCCCAAGTGTGTATAGCGTTCTAGGTATTCTCGTATCTGCTGAAAACTTGTATCGATTGATGCGTCAATGGTCTCTGCATGTGTGACGACCTCTTGTTGACCTCGGAAGTAAGGCTGAACATACTCAGTGGTACTCCCAACCTGCTTATCGAGCGACATTTTCACTGTGATCTGAAACTTGATACTTCCTAGGTTATTTAGTTCCTGGTTGACCTTATCAGCTATCAGAGGCTTGATATCTATAATGTCTATGTTTCTATCAACGTGCATGCGCCAACCTCTCAAATAGTTACCTACAGCGCGCTCAGTGCTCACGAACTGTAGGTCAATAGCTCTATTCTGCCGTAATAATTCTAAAAGCTGTGGTTTTCTCATACGGGAATACCCGCCTAAACCCAAATCGTGTGCCTCGGCTTTCAGTTGTTTTACAGTGGGACGTGCTACGGGGGCATGTGATAACAATGCGGTTAACCCGGCTCTCCCCAGGTTTGAATAACCCGTGTGTCCAAGCTGTTTTGCTTGAGCTTTTAATTGTTTTACCGTAGGAGGGGCTTCTAAACCTAGTAATCTCAACAATGCTGACTTCCGCATTCTAGAATACCCGATAACACCTCTCTGTTTTGCGACCCGCTTGAGCTCGCGCACAGTAGACATCGTGTTTACACCTAAGAAAACTAATGTCTAATTGGTTCACAGTAGGGGGAGGTAACTCTTAAGTGGCTATCTTGAGCAGTCGCCTACGTTCTTTTATGTAGCCTTTTTTATTCTCGTATATGAGTTGATGTCTGACTACGTTCGCTCCGTGAGCTTTACATAAACAGTAGTGCCCTTTAACCCCGATACCACACACAGAACACGTGTAGTTAGGGCTTCCCATATGGAAACAACAGAACCCCTGATTCCTGCATTTCCTACCACAGGCCTCGGTCTTCCCCATAAGTATATATTCGCATCGGTATGGAGCGGGTCTCATGTTTACTTATATAGGTATTTTAGTTTAATTGCTTAGCAACCAACGCAGTAGCTGCTATACCTAAAACTATGAAGCCCAGTTCACGATTCATTTGTCCCTTGGATGGTGTGTAGTACTGAGCGAGTGTGGGTTTATTGAGCGGTTCCAATTGTTTACCAGTTAGTAAATAGTATTCTTTCATTGCTTCATCGACATCGTAGAATGTTTTAATGGCATGGTTTTCACGCTTGAGCTGTTCATTAATAAAGTCGATCCTCTGGAGGCGTTTTTTAGCGTACTCGGCCTGTGCCCTTTGCAATTTCTCAGTAGCGAGATCGTGCCGCTTCCTTTCTTCCTGTATTTCAGCCGCGTGATCATCTCGTAGTTTCGAGAAGAGGTAATTACTCCCGGAAAATGCCAGGGCATTCACTAACGCCCCACCGACCATCATAGCTATCGTGGCCATCCCTATATTTATTTCATTATATTATCAGGTATTATTCCTTGTTTTACTAGGATGTCTTTTGTGGCCATCGCCATACCAAGGTTCATTATGAGCATACCCATATCCTGCAGGTTGAAATCTAGCTTGATAGTTGGTTGTTTAAGCACCATTTTAGTCAACCGAGCGTACCCTACGGCTAGACTGGCGACCACTGTGGCGTGGTATGCGTCGTTGACGAACGTTTTCCCCTCAGACATTATGTATATGATATAAAATATTAAAATTATAACATGATATGCGGGTCAATAGTGGGGCCTGCCGGCGGCGTGGGGGGTGGTGGCTCACTGTGGGAGGGTACCCCCACGTATAACCACGAGATAGCCAAGGCAGCAGTTACACCTACAGCCAACAACAGTCGGGTTGGGTTGGTCACTTTATGTTGGTTACACCACCGTTTTTTACCGGCAGCTACTCTCTTAGGATTCTTCTGTCTGGTTACTGTTGAAGTGGTCTCCACCGTCACTGGTTCCTGTGAACTCACTGTTTCCACTGGGGTTTCCTGTGCAGCATCCATCTATACTATTATTATTATTCTTTCTCTCAAATTGACAATGTTTTGCCGTGATAATCGCCGCCGTCACTGGAGCCAACAACATACCATATTTGTGGTACAGCCCGCAGCTGATAGAGCTCACGGCGTGTTCGATAAAAGGGTCTTTCTCGAGGTCCTCCCACAGGTAAAGTCGGCGCTCTGGTGGAATGGGAAGGAAGTGTGATACAATACCGGTGTATATCTGGGTCATAGCCGATCCTATTGTCTTTGTCATTTCTGCTCCTAGCCGGGACTCGTATCTAGCGTATAGCTTATCGATTTCTTCGGCTGACATTTTGTGAATTTTATCCGGGGTGTAGTCTCCAAAGTAATGTTTGGCTTTGCCGCCAACAGCCAACGCCACCAGTTTCTCTCGCTTGGGGGAATCCCCCACACCCCCACTGGGGGTACCCCCCAACTGTTCGAGCAATTCCTCACACTCCATCTTATAATATAACAAGTAAGATTTAGTTTTAACTATATAATACCCGATACAGGCAAAACACAGAGAAATGAAGGTTAAGTTGCACACGACAAATACTTCAAATATCATAGCTATGCTTAGCATTTGCTTAGCTTTGCTTAGCTTTGCTTAGCAAACTATATATGCTACTGGTTGGTCGGTTTTTAGAACGAGCTTAGCGTGTTTAGTTTCAGCGAGCTGTTTCTTCACCCGTTCCCGTTCTAATTTGCTCATCACATCGTTCTCTCTCAAACACTCCTCGAACGAATCCCTGTCCTTGCAGTGAAATAAGGCCACCCATCGCGTCTGCTCCCTGAGGTCTTTCAACACCGAGTTGAACTTCTGCGTTAGCACCCAGACGCTGTGATTTGCATGCCGGCCGGAGAAGGCCAGGTACGATAGCATGTCTCTCTTTTTTGTTATCTCGCGATTAGCGCTGCAGTCGTCCAGTATAAACAGCGTCGGTTCCCCTTTAAATTTCTCGTGAAGAGCTTTCAACCAGTCCTGCAGGCGTGTCCCAGGGTCGATTTTGTGTACGTCCGGGTCCGTCATCACCCAAGGTCGCGCGTACGTTTTATTCATGCTTAGAGTAGGGCACATGATAACGATGTTATCGAACACATCCTTGTAGTAACCCTCCAACATATCCAACACGAAAACGGTCTTCCCACAGCCAGTCTGCCCGCACACTATGGCGCAGTGTGGGTCAGTGGGTAACCCCAGGGGGTCTCCCCCACTAGTAGATGGCTTGCACGAATCTCCCATTGTCTATATTAAGTTGCGCGTCCATAATAACGTACAGATATAATTTCAACTTACCAGCGGTTTGAGCCTTCTTAGTAATCTGGATGGTTATCCCTTCGCTGCCGTTATCTATACGGCGCCCGCTACCGTGCAGTTTATCATCATCCGTGGATCGCATGTCCAACCATAGGGCGTACTTGGTGGTCAGGTATTCACCGATCTGCACGGAGCCGAGGTCCAGGTCCTTTGTTATATAATCCCCAACTGGTAGCTTTTTTATCTCATCCCACTGCTGGTGTGGTCTCATACCATGACTGAACAGCTGGTTGGGCACGCCCTCGATGGTCACTTCCACCTTTTCAATCTCGGGGTTGAAAAACTTCTCGCTGTCCCTCCGGAATGGATCGTAATCCTCCACGTTGACGACCAGGATACCTTTCATCGATCGCGCCGGCACGTTCAGGTTGATATTCCACACAGTGTCGCTCTTATCTCGCACGACTGATCTATGCCTCAGTACGCGATCATACAGGATAGCCATCTTCCCAGAGTACTGGCTTCGAACCTGCCTGGCCAGCTCCGGGCTAGTGACCATGTCGAACTCAAGAGAGATGTTGTCTATGGCATAACTGGCCTCATCACCGTTCGGCGTACGCACTACTTTGCTATAGTCGTTAAACGTGAGCTCGTATTCGAGTCTATCACCCAGCGCGGCCTGGTAAAACGGCGCGTGTCCCGTGAGCAACTCGAAGTCGAGCGGCACGCAGAATCGATTCCCGTATGCTAGAGCGATAGCCTTTTCACCGTCCGATAGCTTCTCTTGCTGGTCTGTCGTGAAGACGTATCCTATGCGCGCCCGGGTTGATTTGCTGATACCCTGGTACACATCATTGACTCGTTCTCTCTCGCTTTTCCAGAGATCCTTGTAGCAGTGAAACACGTCGCTGTCGTCGATGCTCAGTACCTCGTTACCGCTTATCTTGACGGTCGTTTTCTTGATGATAGCTCGACCCACGTTCCGCACTAGCTCGCGTTTGTCGTTGTCGGAGGTCAACGTGATATTGAACGCCAGTCGAACAGTGCCTGGTACAATGAGGTCATTCTCACCAAGGTTTGGAAATCTAACCAGCAGAGTTTGATTCTGGTCTATCTTGCTGGGGTTGTTGGTGATGGTCACCGACTGTCGCACGGCTCTGGCGCCTAATGGCTCTCTCAATCTTCTGAAAGGATCTAATTTTCTGCCGTACATTGTTATATAAAAGAAATATATTTTTAATACTAATGGATGAAGACATACCTATGGATGATATGTGGGACGATAGTGCCCAGGCATTCAATGATGACCAGGAGACCTCATTCTCGCAAGGTGACGAGCTCCTTAAGGACGCCGTCGATGATTATTACAACGCAGTTGAAAATAAATCCAAACTCAAGCCGTTGGGAAGGAACTATTCCGATTTTACCCTCAGCAATGGCACGCTGCGTTTGAAGTCTCGCCCGGAGATCGATCTCATGAATAAACGCACTAGAGAACCGCTTGCTTTATCAACATTAGCCGGTAAACATGGAAGTCAGTTGGTCCAAGATGAACTAGGTTTCATAGATTACGGTGGCGCGCGACCTAAGCAGTATCCTCCGAAGTTAGTTCAAGGTCTGGAAGGCATCAGGGACGCCACATCAGATCAAAATATGACTTATGATATTAAAAAGGTGTTGGCCGACTACGAGAACAAACCATTCCCGGGGCTCGAATTTACCGTTCGGGAACTGCGGGGGTTGGATCTGACGATGCAAACCATTCGCGGACATCTCGCGAAAAGCACAGCCAAAATGAGTGAGATAGACGACCACATCGCCTATGAAAAGAAAAAACTCGGTGAAACTGAGGACGAGTCTATGAAAGCCACCATCGAGGAACGAATACGTAATTTGGAAGATGAAAAGCAGACCTGGCTGGAGACAGCATCCTCCTTCAAAGAAAAGCTTCGATCCCAGGTCAACCGTATACGGGAAACTATCAATCAAGTCCTCTACCGAGACACCACGTTAGCAGACAGGATTCGGATATTATTCCGGGAGCAAGGGATCACCATCGCCAGCATTCTGACTGCATTGGGTTTAATTATATCAACCCTGGTGGTGTCACTGGTGGGAGGAACCCCTGTGGGGCCTGCCGGTGGGGGAGTTACCCCAGGCGGTGGTGGTGGTGTTAAAGACTGGATAAAAAAACTCGGGGAAGGCCTAGCTAAACTGGCTGGTAAAGCCGCCGAAGCCCTTCCCGGCATCCTGGGTAGCATCGTCTCGTGGTTGTTGAGCGCTCTGTCTAAAACTGCCATGTGGCTCAGTCAAAACCTGTGGGCAGCCATCGTCGCTGTGGCGGGTCTGGTGTACGTAGCGGCTAAGAAATCTTTAACCAAATAAGTCCCAAAGCTACCCCACCAACCACTAGGGCTGTTTTATTATCAATATGCTGCTGATAGGGGGGTAACCCCACATGCATATGGGTGTGTGTGGGGGGCACATGAACTTTAGACTCCGGGGGTGGCGCCACTATACCCTTTTCACGTGGTGGGATGTGTGGGATATAGGGGGTGTTAATATCGGGGTTGATACCCAACTTTTGGTCCGCCGTGGCTATGACTATTTTGTTGTTATAACCCACCACTTTTTTTATTCTCAGTTGCATATCACTCGGGGCCATGTATAACCCCACGCCGAACACGTAATTGACTTTCGATCTGGCGTATTCTAACACGTTTTGGTAACGGTCGATGGCCCTCGGGAGATCAACTGGAGAATTGATAGCATCCTCAACGTTGGAAACGAATTGTGTCTGAGCGTCGTAAGCAGTTCCCTTACCGAGGATGTTGGAACGCGTCATCGACTGCGCACCCAACAGCGCCCACACGTACGTTCGAATCGAGTCGTTCAAGCGTATTGTACCAGCACGAGTGAATCCTTTCGATGTTTTTGAGATCATTTTAGTCCAGGCTGTGGCTGCATCAGGACTGGTTTGCTTTATACAGCTGACATGGATCTTTTCATTCGTTGTGGGGCCTGTAAATGTATGACGGTTTGGGTTGTATGAACCATCTTTAGAACCGGCATAATATGTTCCGGACCTGTAGAAGTACACGAGAACTATACCGAGACCATGGTTCACACCAGGAAGGCGAAAGTCTTTATTCGTTGGAATCTCAAACTCCCCACAAATACGTTCATAAGCGCGTCTATCATAGGGGTTATTCGTCATACTCCACGCTTTATCTTGGGGAAGAGGAGCACTTATTTCCTTCAATATTCGTCTCGTTTGATAATAAATATGAAACAAAACAACCGCCTTACTCAGTTCGTCTATACCGTAGTCTGGTGTCACACCCGACCCTGTCGTCGCACACCACACAGCAAAGTTGAGTTGGTTCTGCCAAAACTGCATTGGGTTTTGATTCCAGTTTACCACCGCCTGCGCGTTATTAACGGACACGACATACTTTTCAAAGATATCAATAAAGGTTGTTTTAAACCCCGTACCATCTGCATTCACCACGATTTTCAAGTGTGCTAAATCCATATTATAATATATAATTCATATATTATAATATGTACATAACACTTCCAGGAATAACGAGCGGTGAGGCCGTTCAGCTGACGCACGCGATCGATAACACGTCAGGTCAACTCGAAGTCGCACTCTGCGATATCACCTACCTACCGCAATGGACTAACATTAATATCAGCAACAATAAGCTGTTCGTCAGTGGAACTCGCAGTCAGATAACTGACGGCTACTACAGCGTGTGCTCTCTAAACGATGAGGTCTTCAAACCCCTGGGAGCCGAACTCAAGATGAATGACTCAAACGGCACAGTGGTGTTAATCAACAACGGAAGAACCTCATTGAGGCTAGGCCGACCATTAGCGAGGATACTCGGTATGTCTCCTGACGAGATAAAACCAACAACAACCGTCACAGGCACGAAGTTACCCGACCTAGTACCGTACCGAGAGCTGTACATTCATCTCGATCAGGTGAGCACAACGTACAACATTCAAGGAGGTCACCCTTCCACTATACTGAGAGCAGTGCCGGTGAAAACTGAGAAATTCAACGACGGTAGAACCGAGTCGTTTTCACCACGGCAGTATAAGAGATTAACCCAGGGCAACATACCTGAGCTGACAATATCGGTGTTAGATATAAATCATAATCCTGTAAATATAGGATACCTCAGCTTAACGCTTCACGTAACATGACCAGCGCACAAGGGCCCGGAGTGAAAAAATGCGTCAATATCGGGATCTCCGACCTCAGAGACACGCGCGGTTTCGACGCTCCCGGAGTAGATGGTAAATCGTACGCCTTGCAACTGAAAAACAACATTTACAAACGCGTTGAAATCCCCTCCGGTGGAGCCCTAAGTGATATGATAGATACCACAAGAGCAACAGTAAACACTAAGTACTCCCTTGTCAACACCGGTGATAATAATTGGGTAATATACCCATCGTTCGGAGGTAAACTGTTCGACTTAGACGATGTTGAGAGCACTACCGTCGTCAAAAACAAACCATATATGCTCGTCTTCACCGAAGATGACAAGTGGGTGTTGTTACCCGATAACAAATGGTTTCTCAATATTAAACTCGTCTCCCCTTACGTGTTCACGGATAACAAAGACAACCACCTAAACAAAGTCGTGAACAATGGAACCCTGCTCGTGGCTTACGTCCCAACTCAGAGACGTAGCATAGTCGTCAGCCCAGTCAACACTATAGCAGCCCACATGCTATCGAGTAAACCGGCCATGCAAAACGTGAAATTGCAGTTGGTGTCTGAATTCGAAGGCGTGGTCAAGATACTAGAGGATCTACCGGCAAACTCAACATTGTTCATCAAAGTCAACCTAGGGGAACCATCGGGGAATGATGTTGAGATCGTGAAGGGGATCAAACTCGGGTGGGTGAAACGACACCAGTTTCAAGTTTGCAACGTTTACGTGCGGGTGGGTGTCGACTCCAAGACCAGTCTGCAGGGGGTCAACGTGATCGTGGAAAACAAGATATCACTAATCAATATCTTCCTGCCTGACAACATACACTTCATGGGTATGAAGTTAACCCCTGAATTATTATCAGAAAACCAGTTGGAAATTATATCGTAATAATATAATAATGACCAGTCATCATCCCAACACTACGCTTAACGACCTGGGAGATACGGAGGGATTCGATCAGCCTGGTGAGGAAGATGAATTTTACATCCTGCACTTCAAAGACAACGTGTACAGACGGGTGTCGTTATCAGATTTAAAAGAACCCAAATGGCTGATCAACTTAACACCCACCTCACCTTATATCACAATAGACGCAGATACGGGGCGTATCTCTAAGATTAGGAACAACGGTATCTGGCCCGGGGATTTCATTCCGGAGAGGGGATTAATAAAAACTTACAAAAATGGGTTATCGGCTCCATTCGAAAATAAATTAACATTTAGTAATCCTGAAATAATATTCCCCCCTTTCACACTCATCATAGAAGTCTTCTTTGAGTATTCAGACAATGGAGACCCCCCAATAGTACACCAAATTTTACCCGAGGTGTTAATAAGATGGTTTAGCAGACACAAAGGCAAATATTGCCGTATTGTTATACAACAGGATACCACGGGCCCTATAAACCGCTTAATAAGCCTCCCTGGGGTTTTTATTATAACAGAAAAATTTATTAGCCTCTCACCTATTACCCTGACTAATAGTCTAGAACTTATAGACTTTAAATTCATTAATAGATTTTTAACTGAACCCCAATTAAAATATCTTTCAAAATATATATTATAGGATGGGTCTGTACCCAGTCGTAGAGGAAGTAGCGAAGACGTTGGAAACCGTAGATGGGTTCCGCTTGAGGCAGTTATGTGATGTGAAACGTCAACTAGAACAAGACCGTGACACGCGAAAAGCATTATGTAAAAAGTACAATAGAGCTTTCAATATCGTGGACGGGGCTGACACTGCCCTTATGACAACCAGCATGGGACTAGGGGCGGCAGGCGTTGGGTTGTTAACCACCATCGTGGCTGCACCTATAGTGCTAGGTATTGAAATAACGGCTGGGGTGACAGGGTTGGTAGGGGTGGCGCTTAAGTTAGTATCACGCAGACTTAATCGTAAGGCATTGAAACACGACGAGATCAGGGTTCTGGCCGAAGCAAAGCTGAACACAGTGAGTGAGCGAATTTCCACGGCACTCTCTGATAGTAAGATCTCAGAAGAGGAGTTTCGTTCAATCCTCTCTGAACTCAAAAAATATAACGGAATGAAACAAGATATTCGATCCAAGTCTCGTAAGTCTGCTATCAGCGAGGACGAGAAAAAAAAGTACATAGCACAGGGAATACAAAAAGCCCAGCAAGCCTTTATTATGAACACCAAAGAGATCGTAGGCGGTTCACGTTAAACTGTTTCCTCGATATAAGCATGATATAGGGGCGATAGCCGTAAGCGGGCCACCGATCCTATATGGTCAGTCAAAACTTACAACATAGATAAAGTGGATATGAAAGCCGACGAACCTAACTTGTACTACTTGAGGGATGGGCCGGGTAGGGGATTTGTAAGAGAAGAATTATTGATCGTACCGTACGGCACAGTATTACCTCCTACCAAGGCACAGTAATTACCGCCAACTTTTTTGTAGTAGGGGTAATAGTAGCAAGAGCTAATGACCCAACCAAAGCCTTATTTAGTAAATAAGGCTTTGTAGAGGGGTTTTATGAAAGTGTTTTAGAACCCCTATTACCTATACTACTAGGGTACTAAATCTGCTGTCCATCATCTTAAACATGGCGATCAGTTACTTACTGATAAATCAGATATTGCTAATAAACTGTGTGAAATCCTCGCTAAACACTCTTCCTCTTCTACTTATGTACCTACAATTCAGCAGTATCAAAAACAACAAGTACTCGTTTCATCAACTCAGTACAGTGCAAGGTAATAAGAAGCAATAACCCTAATGGACGTTTTCATTTGTGCACTCTGGGAGAGAACCAATTGTGCAATCATTGCACAATGCTTTCTTTGGTATGTGCAGAGAATGCCATGTATTGAAATCGAAGACAGTCTCATGTGGTTTAGTATATAGTGCAGTATGATAAGGGATTAAAAATTAATGAAAAAGAAAACTCTACCAAAACAGAAAACGTGAGGTGCAGTGTACTAGTTTCCATGAAACGTTCGATTTTATTTATAGAGAGTTTTCGTTTGACCCTTCACGTTAAAACATGTTAACAGATAATTGAGTCTCGAAGTAATTCAGTTATTGATTTTATTATAAGGATTTCATGGCTTCAGGCAAAAGTTGCATTACGACGCATGTAACAACCAGCATAGATCCGCTAAACCCCGCGATACCGAAAACTCTAATCCAGAATCCAAATAATATTTTAGTGACCATATTACTTTAGCTACATGTTATCATGTTCGTTCCATGCCAGCGTCTCTTAATGGAAATTATTGCACATGTTCATTCATCAGACCTCCCCACATGTACATTCCCCCGTTAAATAATGTTATGCCTCGCATAATCACGTGTGTTATATCTATAACAATACATTTGACTCATTACTGGTTACTCGGCTAAAGCACGTATTAAGACACGGTCATAATACAACATCTAAAATAGCAAACATCAACAATACCAACAAAAGCAAACCTACCCTAACCCAAACAAACAGAGCACGCCTGAAGGGTTTAGTGATGTCAAAGCAGACAGACTTTGATCATTACGAAGAGGTACAGCTATTCTCAAAACAGACATATCAATCTACTCGAACAGGTAAAGCGCTGGATCCATTTGACTGCCACTTAAAAGGAAGGGAATCCAACATGAGGAGAAAAATCCAAACATGTTCCACTGATGATGATTTATGTACATTGCAAAACAAATACGTAAGTTTCCTACTCGGATTATATAATGGCAGAATGTCATTCATTTAGTAATTTACACCTTCAACGGATATAATTCACTGGATATATTTAGTCGGGTGGGTTGGCTCACAAGTTCAACACTGATGAAGTCTTTTCGAGTCTCCAGATTTATGAGGGCCATGGTCCATTCTGTTCCGGGTATAGTTGCCTTATGGACGACAGTAAACATATAGAGGTTGATAAGGGTTTCGTAAAGTGTGGAGAGAGGAGTCAACACTAAAGTACACTACGTCTAAAGCTTCGTGCATGGACACCCATAGTAACCTTCGTCGGAATCAACTCAGTATATATACCACTAAATGTAAACCTACTACATATACTTCCAATACATACAAAGAGATGACATGCCGAGCTAAAAAACACACGTGGAGCTTTACCAAATTGCTTCATATTGCAGTATCATGTCCCATCTCTTGTGCATTTCTGCAAATATATAATAAGTTGATTTTCAAGCACAGGCAAGACAGTAATTACGAAAGAGTGATACTTATGTTAGGATGTTAGGAGCAGGTGTTTGACATCCAGATCCATTGTTCTGGAGGTTTCGTCTCTTTCTTACGGAAGCGCTGAAGGGACATGAGTATGAGAATTTTTGTTAATATATATCGTGCGCACGAGATACTATAGCGTGCGCATGATATAATATAGCGTGCACACGATTTACGAAAGCGTGCGCACGTTATACAAAATGAAAGGAGACACGTATTTTTAAATGTTAAATCGTGCGCACGAGATACTATAGCGTGCGCACGGTATAGTATAGTGTGCGCACGATTTAACAAAACGTGCGAGCGTGCGCACGATTTTACATAGCGTGCGCACGATATGATATAGTAATTTAACATTTAAAAATACGTGTCTCCTTTCATTTTGTGCGCACGCTATGTTATATAGTGCGCACGCTTTATTATATCGTGCGCACGCTTTATCATATCGTGCGCACGCTTTGGTATATCGTGCGCACGTTTTCGTATAACGTGCGCACGCTTTCGTAAATCGTGTGCACGCTATATTATATCGTGCGCACATTTTAGTATCTCGTGCGCACGAAATATATATTAAAAAAATTCTCATACTCATGTCCCTTCAGCGCTTCCGTACTTTCTGGAATCGTTTACAGTGGAAAGTGTTAAGCAGTACTGCAGGAATCTCCCCAAAACACAATATTCAAGTATTGGTCTGCCCAGTCCATAAGAGAAAAAGTAGACATCGCTTAATGTATATCATTGAGATACACGCTCAGCAAAACCGTCACGGCTGCCACCCCATCCTTTTAGTCGTTGAATACTACAAGCTCTAGTAATTCTTGCAGGCACTTTATAGGAACTATACTGAACCGCAAAAGAAACGCAAGTCGGTTTTCAAAAATCTTACACTGCTATCTTGGGTACTCATAACCTTAATTGATTGAAAAAACAACAGACACATGATTGATGATGAAATGGTGCATGATTTCTGATGGAAAATTCATCTCTGGTAACAAAAAAATAAGCACCCATAAACAGTAAAAATGACAAAACAGAGTCTCGTAATCAGTAACGTGTGTGACCGCCATTGCTGTCGACACAGGCAGTACAGCGACGTCTAATCGAGTCAACAAGTCTCTGGAAGAAGGCTTGTGGCAGTTGATTCCATTCCCTTGTCAACCGTGCTTCCGAATCCCTCAGGTTTTGAGGTGGACCAGCTGTGTGCATTCTTCTTCCAATTTCTTCCCGCACGTGTTCTATCGGTGCCATATCGGGGGACAGAGAGGGTCAGGGCAGCACAGGAATGCTGTTAGCTCTCAGAAAGTCCATGGAGACCCGTGCCGTGTGAGGACGACCATTGTCTTGCTGGAAGATTTGGAGAGGACGCTGTGCTTGGAAAAGGGGTACAACGTGTTGTTGGGAACTTGATCTCTGTAAACGACAGCAGTCACACGTTGACGAAACACAGGTGGTGTTCTGTGGTGGTAGCTGAAGCCTCCCTAGACCATCAGACTTCCTCCTGCCTAGCGGTCAGCCTCCACAACGCAACGTTGGCGTCGTCTCCATACACGTACTCGGCCGTCGGCGTGAGACATGTTGAACCTGGATTCCTCAATTGTTGACACTGCAATTGTTGACGCCGCCATCGTTGATGTTGTCTGGCCCACTGCAAGCGTTGTTGGCGGTGACGCTAAAATCGGCCTTACATAAGGACGTCGACATCTGATGCCTGCTGCCCTCAGTCGACGACGAACGGTGTCTGCAGAGATGTGGTGACGTGGTCCTTGGATGGTTGAAGCCGTCTGCGTCGCTCTTTGTTGTCGGTTACGAAGGTGAGTAACCCGGATGTGGCTATCTTGAGTTGGCGCTGTTACTCTCGGCCGTCCAGATCTTGGTCGATCCTTAATATTTCCCGTCTGTTGATTCCTTGCCGAGAGCCTTGTGATTGTCGCAATGTGACATTGGAAGTGCCTGGCGACCGCAGTTGCTGTGGATCCGGCCTGCAACATCCCAATGGCGATCCCTGTTTGCTGTTGAGTTACACTTGGCATCTTTTCTCAGCTATCTCCCGTTACATTTGGTAATGTGCGATGTTTCTGAATGGCGTACCTTATAAAGGGCCCATCAAGCACGAAAAGCACATGTTTTGTGAGCAGCACGAAAATGTCATGCAAAAAGCAAAAATGCATCTCTAAGGTCGCGTTTGCGCAATTTCACCAAGAAAAAACGGAAACAACATTAAAGTCATCGTGGGGACCGTGGTTTGATAATAGTTTAATATGCTTTACTGCGAGAAAAGTATTGAACTGAATGTTTGCAATAAAATGAACTTGCGTTTCTTTTACGGTTCAGTATATTTTCTTAGTTCGTAACGAAATAGCTATTCCCTAAGTATGACGCGAGTGACTCAAAACGTATACTGTTTAAACAACGTAAATTGTTTCCTTCCAAGAACGTGTCCTGTCTTGCGTGAAGACTCACTATCCACCCCCACCCCACTATACACCCTACACAGATGCATCCCCAACTCTTACGTTTGTATGTATTGCTAAGGACCATCCCACTTCAGACACTTATATCTTCTTCACTGGTGTTCACTACCATATCAGGTGTTGTGCAAGGTGCTGTGACGGACAATCACAGACTATAAAACTACAAAAGAGCAGGTCGTTCGTTCATTTTTGACCCTGATACCGGTTATCTATCCAGTTAACTGATATTACGAAAACAACTTTCGTAATTTCAACAGCTGTCAGCTACTTTGGCTGGCAATCAACGAACCTAACCACACGATTCATGAAGTCACCCCTGATCACAGCATTGGGGTCTCTGGTTAGTGTGTAGTCTATACTGACAACACATGACATATATCTACACCTACATATGTACACCTGCACAATGAAGAAACAATCTGACCCATGTATATGGCCAAGTATTGGTAACCAGAATAACTGACATTATTTACATCATAAGGAATTCCCAACGTATTTCACTGTACCTACAATCTTACACGGTGTGGCTTTTCATTCCATGACTATACCTACAGAGTAATGAAACCATGTCCCTATCTAACCTCGCAATGTTCCTGCAATATCACGGTGGGCGACACCAGAAAGGGGCTTCTCGGATTTTGGGGAATCGAACCCTGGTCTTCAGCGTGACGAAAAAACTGATAACCACTAGGCTATCTCACTGCCCCTCAATTCAGTAGCAAAAAGATGAACTAGATTGAAATTTAATTGAATTCCGAAACTTGAAACAGAGCAAATCATACTGTTGATGCAATAAAATGATGATTTATCATACTGATGTAGTATCACTCATTGTTGTCGTATACTCCAGCTTGTTTACAGAGGCATAAAGTTCATTAACAAATGTTTGATCATCTTCTGGGACAATCTTCTGTACAATGACACCTATCTCCTTCTTAGGCCTATCTGCAGATAGTGCAGATAATTCAACAGATTCATCCTTTGGTGGCCAAGGAGATGTGTGTTCACCGTTAGTGACGACATCTGCGACACTAGCATAACCTCCTGCATCGATCACATCTACCTTGTGGGATCGACCTGGACCAGATGGTGGTTGTATAGAGTTATTCACTTCCACGACAGCATAAGCAGCACATGTGGGTTGCCCCACAGTTATGTATGGAGGCGAACAAGATTGAACTGACGAGCGTGGTTTTATACGATTTACCTTTCTCTTAACGACAAACACGATGACGATGGCGACGACGACGATTAGAACCAGACTGCCAACTACAGAAGCAGAAATGATTAGCACTGAGGATGTCGCTACTTGGTCCACTGGTTTTCTTTCTGTAACATAGGGGAAGTTTAAGTAAGAGCATGATATATAATTTCAAATAGACCCAAAAGTGATATGAGATGAAATGTGGAAGAGGTTGTGGTTCACATCACATCAAAATATGATCAACACGACGAGGGCACCCCGTGGCAATGTTAAGGAGTATATATAAACATCTGCTACACTAAGCCGTCACCCGAGAACCACCCGCCGTCGCCGCATATGCAGAAATTGGGACACGCGACCGTGTAGTCGATCGAAAGAAGGCAAGACATTGTGATGAAGGCAACGTAATAAATATGAATTGTTTTGTAAATTGGCAAGGACTGATATGAAACGTGACAGTGAATTGTTGTAAGTAAAGTCACGCCATGGAAATACGATTTTTTAATTAATACACGCAGCGTCGTGTCCAAGGGTTGCGAGGATAAGTTGAATCAGATTACTGTGTTATTCATGCACAATGAGTACAGTTATAGTACGTGGGCATCGTACAGTTCTGAGCCTACAATACTTCTGGTATGTGCAAGGTAAAAATCATCGTTTGATATTGAAAATAGTTTTTATCATTCACACAAAGGTAATATTGACATGTAGGTTTGAATAAATAAATTATTTTACAATATCATGCAATTACGTTCATAACGCACAATGGACACAATGTGTGAAGCCCATCTCCGGTGCCCAGCATTTAGATTCTGGGCATGATGTAAGGATACACTGCACATGGAATACAATTAACAACAAACCAAATAGTGACAGGATAGTGGTAACCCGTGGCAGGATATCGTTACATATAAGCATTATTGTGTTTTGGCACGGGACATATGTTTGTGGTTTTAGGATCTCTCACTCAAGAAACACACATTACTCACTGTTGTTGAGTCGGGTCACACCGCCGCAGCAGAGATTCCAGTGCTGCACTTGACAGTTGAATAGCAGCCTTACCCCACCCAAGTGTGTTTCAGTCACATTGAATGTTATTGGTGAAAGACCCCGGTCACCAGCATGTAGTAATTGCGAGACGTCACCTGTCTGCAGTGTGAAGTTTGAATCTACAGAACAGTAGGAGCCCCGGATATCGTAATACGCAGTAACATCCACGGTCAATGTCACTTCCTCGTGCAGGGTTAGAACCTCTGTGTCGTTGTCACTGGTGATGTTACATTCCGGTTTCTTTTGGCTGTTAAATGAAATGGCTAAACTAAGAAGCCACGATAGTATAATACTGACGTTCAGTACATGTTGCTATAAGGATGTAAACATAAAATCATATATCTATGGATATTTACTACCCATAAATTGAAAGATTCAAGATGTTTATATGCACGCATGCATATATAGTATGTATGTATGTATGTGTGTGTGTGCGTGCGTGCGTGCGTGTGTGTACCAAAACACAACATATATGTATACATATAGAGACCATTTTGAATATGACATAGGTACTGAAGATGTGACGATCGCTAAAAACAAAAGTAACTTCACACCTAAAGCTGGTAAAAATAAAGCCCCTGATAAAGTCCTTGAGCAATATAAGGAATTGCCTTTCACAGAACATTCTTATAAAGGTAGATCTAACATTTCAGGTAAAAACAGAAAGCCTTAAACTCGTTCTCCAAAATGAATTCATTGTGAATCAAAAGTCCGATAAAGACGGAGCCTGTGACAGTTTTCATGGACACTAACTATTAACTGCAGCTGTCACTAGACATTCTTACACATGGTATATATTAAGCTTCCAGAAAGCTCGGAAAAACCAGTAATCTTCAATCTTAAAAAAATATATATATACTTGACTCCTATTCCAGTAAATAAAAAAAGATTACTTGATTAATTTCGAATCAAATGAATGTATCTTCTACAGACTTCCTCAAATTCACAAAAGTGCGGTTATTAAGTTCAGTAAAAGTCTATCACCCAATCTGCGAATGATTTAAAATTACGACCTATTATTGCGGGGCCACAATGTCCAACACATAGGTTAAGCAATTTTGAAGATATATACTCTCTCAAAAACGAAACGCACCTAGGTTCATCTGGGAACAAAATATCGGTATTTTGATCACAGTAAATAAACCCCTCACAGATATCAAGCTTTGTATGATGAGAGTCAATGGGAAGCTTCCCCAAATGAAGGTACGTTTATGTCACGACAACCCCAGCGCTGCACCGGAACCGGCTTTAATGTCAGTGCCGGTTGTGACCTCCGTTTGCTTGGAGCAATCATTGGGATCCCCTGGGCATACACGGATTAAGTGTTCGGATCCGCATCCAGGGCTTTCTAGTCCAGTCATCCTACAATGCTTGCCGTAGTTTGTGAAGCGTCTGACGTCGTTAAAGCCGTCGATCAAGATAATCCCAGAGGTGTTCAAGTGGTTTAAAATCTGGGGATACAGAGAGCCATGGAATCACGGTTATATTCTGGCTGGTGAAGAAGTTCATTGTGATGCGTACTGTATGAGGTGTGCCGTTATCCTGCTGAAAATTTTGTATCTGTTCGTAAACGGGAAAGATTTTACCTCTTTAATGAATGGCGGTAAGATTTCCCTCTATAAGCATTTAGTCAGTTCTTTGGGTTTTAAGAAAACATTTTCGCCCACACCGTTGCCCATCCAAATCTGTCAACCTACGTGTTTATGATTACTGTTTTTACCAGGTGATGTGTTTTGGTGACTACTCATTTAAACATGTACTAGTATTCAATATAATTTGGTGTCATAATATTTTTATAGTCTGACTGGGACTAAAGTGGGTTGAAAAATTACCCGTGCGTTTCTTTTTTCACCCAACACGTCAAAACCCATTTACAGTTTAATACTGATTTCCTCAATAGTCTCCCCAAATCAGTAGAGGGGGGAAACTTGGTAAGTTTTGTTGTTAATCTCTACACCAATAGTCCACATGATCTAGGAATATAAGCTATGAGCTACTGGCTACAAAAACGTCTGTCTGTGATTCCAGATCGAATACCTAAGCAATTCATTACCGAAAGAATAAAGCTCATCCTGAACAATAGCACTTTTCGTTTTGATGGTTCCCATTATAAACAAGTTAATGGTACTGCACAAATATGGCTCCTACCTATGCAACCTTTGTTCTAGGATACTTAGAGGAACTATATTCTAAAATAGAAGAGACGTTTGGCGAACTATTTAATTTCAACATCAATGAAGAGATTCTTAGATGACTGCTGTTTTATTCTCTGGAAACGAAGTGAAAGTGATTTGGAATTTGATTTCCAACATGCTACACAATTTACACCCACGTTTGTCTTTTACGAGAGAGATAAACAGTAAACATCTTCCTTTCCTTGATGTGCACGGTTCAATATCAAACAACATTGTAAAAGGATATACAATATATAGTAACAGATTCAAAACAGTATCTAGACTACAACTGATGTCACCCACGCCACACAACAGACAGTGTTCTTTACTCTTTAGCGCGAAGAAAATGCAGCATAGTTTCAAATCCAGACCGTGTAGACTTCAGGCTAAATGAATTAAAAGTTTTATTTAACACAGAAACAACGAGACAAGTAGTGAACTATTCTCTTGCTAAAGCAAAACAATTGAACAGAAGTGAACTGCTAAACATTAAGGAAAAAATCATGAATTGTCCTTCCAATTGTATACACCTTAAACCCTCGAAATCCTTAACTATTTACTAACGTTTGTGAACCTCGCCTGTCCGTACAAAAAAATCGACATTTTAAAAGATAAACTATCAGAGGGCAAGTTGATTAAAAGCAATGGTCATGGAAAGATTATCAAGCAAATTTTGAAGATGGCAAACTTTGTAAAAGCCTTGTTAAAAAACATAATCTGTAACAAAATGCGAGAGATCACATTGTGATACACGCCAATATCTAATAGAGGGAAATGTATACCAGTTCAAAACTTATCAAATCTTCGAAGTACATGAAAAGATGACAGGCGCACCTCAGAATCTCATATATGTCATAAAGTGCACCGGATGCGGCGAGGGGTATATCGGACAGACGGGAGATAAACTGCGTTCAAGAGGGAGAGTTCACAAACAGTAAATTCTTGACCGACAACTAACAGTACTTATAAACAGAATAGAATGTATTGCAAAAATCTAGTTTAGAACAGTTTACTGAAGTGAGAGGATAGTAACTCAAAACGTTTGATGGTTACTACATTATTTTCCTATATTTAGAAGCTAGATCAACAACAGCTTATACACTTGGTTATATGTCTCTTTTGGATACGTTAAGACTAACCGAATTTAGTCACCCCAGCACACTCTATACTCCACTGACTGCTGTCACATCTAAACAGCAGTCCTACTTTGCCCAGATGGGAGTCCGTCACATTTAGTGTTACTGATGAGGTGTTATCCGTGACACTTGGTACAGAGTCAGCTTCCGTCAGCAGGGTTGTTACATTTCCGGTCAGGAGGGAGATGTTGTGGGCGGTGGAGCAGTGGTAGTCTCGAACGTCCACCATAAGGGACAGATCCTGGTACTGGACAAGTGAGTTAGTGTTCTGCTTTCTGGTGATGCTACACGTTGGTGTCTCTGAAACATTCAAACTTTAGAAATGATAGCATAGTTTGAATAAATGAAAGTAGAGTAAACAAATTTAATAAATGTTTCATTGACATTTATCACTGAAGTATATGAACTGACCATTCACAAACGTATTGAAACATGTACTTAGCAAACCCATTGCTACAGCCTTCGCGTGTTCATTTGTGTCTTGTGACACCAGTGGCAAACAGCATTTGTGTTAAATGAACGCGAATTTTGATTCTAGTTTGGAACAGACACGTCAGTTATTGGCACATGTGCCGTCATCAGTCAGGACATTTCGGGTAGTATCGAGTACTTAAGACAGTTTGGCACCCGTGGCGAGCCACCTCCTCATGGTGGGTGCTGGGTAACGCCAAGAGCTCGCCGACACCCCCGTTGTGGACCCGGGGGGATATTTGGTCCACCAACCCGTTTGCCGTGGGTTGCGGCCCTGTGTCGGCGGAGGAGGGGATCCTGGTGGTTGAGGGCAATAGGGACCTGTAACCGTGTTCCTCTTGCTCAATATACCACTTTGGCCCTGACTTCGCCTAGACGGGTGGTCGAATGGGCCCGGTTCGACCAATCGGCTGGTCATGCCAAGCCCTGTGCATGGACTGTGTATGTGTCATTGCACAAATATTATTTTGAATTGTTCGAATTTTCTTGGCACTACTTTTGATCTCTAACGTTTTGGATTGTGAAATATGATAATATGAATTTTGCCTAGAGTCTCATGCCCGAAGGCGGTGGCTCATGGGCCAATCTGGTAGATCAATTATTTATAATTCTTCTGCTGGAGTATATCATCTGAGTATCCTTGGTGCTGCAAGTCGGAGGCCCACTTTTTAGTTTTTAGCATTGTCCTTGTGATACTCCGTGGTGGGTGGGGAGCTCAGATGATGAACCATATTAAAGTGACTATGGCTTACACAACCCCCATTAAAAGAAACAAGCGTCAACTTGACAATGATGATGATGAACTACGACCGTCTATTCCGTCCGTTGAATACTGGCCACGATTTCTAGTGATCGAGACTCTTGACAAATCACCTTTCAAATTAAACCCATTTGCGGTATCTAAAGGTATACATGGCATAGCAAGTGAGGTACGAAATATCAGACGACTGCGTTCAGGTTCCCTACTTGTAGAATGTAGCAGGAAACAGCAATCAACCAACCTGTTGTCAACTGAGCTCTTTGTTGGAGTCCCGGTTTCAGTTACTCCACACAAGACTCTGAACACGAGCAAAGGCATTGTTAGAGACCGAGATCAATTGTTTGCAGATATGACTGAGTTTGACATCGTATCAGAAATGAAAGATCAAGGGGTGACTTTTGTTAAAAGATTTACAACTCGGATAAACTCAGAAACAAAACCTACTAACACATATCTCTTCCACTTCTCTTCTCCAAGTATTCCAAAATCAGTAAGAGCAGGATATTGTAATATCAGTGTTGACACTTACATCCCCAACCCGCTCAGGTGTTTTAAGTGTCAGAAATATGGACACGGTGTAAATACTTGCACATTGTCTGTTGTGTGTGCTCACTGTGGTGAGAAAACACACACAACAGAAGATTGTGACAGTGACTATAAAAAATGCACCAACTGCTCAGGCGATCATTCGTCATTTTCTAAACAATGTCCAATTTGGAAAGAGCAAATGGAGATAAATAGAATAAAGTTTACTCAAAATATCTCCTTTTCCGAGGCAAAAAACTGGTAAAGAGATCTGATCTTCCAGAAAGTTATGCTACAGTAGCAAAAACATCATCTGAGTCAAGCTCAAAAAGAACAAAATCATCCACAGGCTGCCAAACTACCTTGACATGGGTGAATTGCGATTCTCCACAGCTTTTGTACCCTGCTATATCATCTCAGACTGAGGAATCACTTCCTAGTACCTCAAAGTCGTCTTCTGATCACAAATCATCATCATCTCAGTCACTCTCGAAGTCTAAATCGACAGCTGACAGTCAGCAAACTGTTAAAAGTAAATCTAAGCCTAAGTCTGATGCCTCAAAACAACAAAGTGGCAGAGCTCCTAAAGGGTCACAAAATAGAATTCAATTGTTCAACAAATATGGGTCTCTTGAAGACATGGACGTTTCTGAAAACGTCCATTCTAGGGCACATAGCTTGTCGCCCTCCAAAAGAGTGCGGGGTAGATCCCCAATAAATCCCCCTAAAAGATAGTTTATTCCAATAATATTGTACAGTGGAACTGCAGAGGACTGAGGACTAATTTACATGAATTGCAGTTATTAGTCCAGGATTTTACACCTTCAGCGTTATGTCTCCAAGAGACATATTTAAAACAAACAGATACATTTGACCTTCGTCATTTTAATGCATATCATTGTTTTTCACCTCCGGGTGATAGGGCCACTGGCGGATCATCCATTCTAGTCAAACAAAACGTTATTCAAAGCCCTGTTTCACTTAATACTAATATGCAGGCTGTTGCAGTGAGAATTACTTTACATGTAGCGTTTACGCTATGCTCTCTCTATATTTCACCATCTTCAGCTTTTGCCAAAACTGATCTGCAAGCTCTACATGATCAGCTCCCGAAGCCCTGTATTATAATGGGAGATTTAAATGGGCACAACCCACTCTGGGGTAGTGTAAATACAAACACTAGAGGTAAATTGTTGGAGGACTTTTGTTCTGACAATGACTTATGTATTTATAATGATGGTTCCAACACATACTTACACCCTGGTACAGGGACTTATTCTGTTCTCGACTTGTCATTGACAAATTCCGAACTATTAAATGAATTCGAATGGTCAGTCCACAATGACCTGTGTGGAAGTGACCATTTTCCTACTATATTAAAAGCTGTAACTCCATCCGATGTTCCTCCATCATCAAGACGAAATTTTAAAAAGGCTAACTGGGCTTTGTATCAAACACTGTGTGCTGAAAAACCTAAACCTGAACGTTTTATTGACGTTCCTGATGCTATTAAATGTTTTTCTGATGAACTGAATTCCATAGCTGATGAGTGTATACCAAAGTCCTCTGTAGTTCCACACATAAGAAAACCATGGTTCAACGATGAATGCAAACAAGCTAGGAAGGCGAGGAAAAAAGCTGAACATTATTTCCGTCGCCATCCTATGGTCCATAATTTCAATAAATTTAAGATCTTAAATGCTAAAGCAAGGCGTACTTTTAAACAGAACAAACGCCAATCTTGGCAACATTATGTATCCAAAATAAATTCTCGGACACCCATGTCCAAGGTGTGGAACATGGTCCAGAAAATAAAAGGCAAAGGTACTAAATCTACGGTCCATCATCTTAAACATGGAGATCAATTACTTACTGATAAATCAGATATTGCGAATAAACTGGGCGAAACTCTTGCTAAACATTCTTCCTCTTCTAATTATATACCTAAATTTCAGCAATATCAAAAACAACAAGAAAAGAAAACTATTAATTTCAATTCTGATAATGGGGAAGATTATAATGAAACATTTTCTATTCATGAACTCCATACTGCTCTTGATCAAGCTCATGATACTGCTACAGGAGCTGATAACATACATTATCAACTCCTGAAGCACTTACCAGAATCCTGTTTAGAGACGCTCTTATCAATATTTGATGATATTTGGACTTCCGGGAAATTTCCTTCTTCATGGCGTGATGCCATAGTAGTACCAATACCTAAACCTGGACGTGATCATACGGATCCGTCCAATTATCGACCTATTTCACTAACTAGCTGTGTTTGCAAGACCATGGAACGCATGATAAATAATCGACTTGTTTGGTACTTGGAAACAAATAATCTTATCACAGATATACAATGTGGTTTCCGTAAAAACAGAAGTACTGTCGATCACTTAGTGCGACTGGAATCATTTGTGAAGAACGCACTCATTAATAAACAACATGCTGTGTCTATCTTTTTTGATCTTGAGAAGGCATATGACACAACCTGGAAATATGGCATTCTGAGAGATTTACATGATTTCGCTTTGCGAGGTCGTTTGCCTGAATTCATTGCTAATTTTTTAAATAACAGGCAATTTCAAGTCCGTGTGGATTCTACCCTGTCTGATCATTATAATCAGGATCAGGGTGTTCCACAAGGCAGTATTTTGTCTGTCACTCTTTTTAGCGTCAAGATCAACAGTTTATCTAAAGTTTTAAACGATTTAATCGATGGATATTTATTTGTGGATGATTTTAATATTTTTTGCCGCGGTAAGAATATGCATACTATTGAACGGCAACTGCAGCTGTGTTTAAACAAAATAGATAAATGGTGTCTTGAAAACGGTTTTACATTTTCAAAATCAAAAACCAATTCTATACACTTCTGTCGTAAATACAAACCCCATAAAGAACCAGAGTTATTTCTCAGTGGTACCCCCATCAAAGTCGTCAAGGAGGCCAAGTTCTTGGGACTTATTTTCGACTCACATTTGACCTTTTTGCCACATATTAAATCCCTTAAAGCCAAATGCCTGAAGGCACTCGATTTATTAAAGGTTGTTTCAAATTCAAAATGGGGAGGGGATCAATCTACCCTTCTTCACTTATATAGATCACTGATCCGATCTAAACTTGATTACGGCTCCATCGTATATGGTGGAGCTTGTCAAAGCAACCTAAAACTACTTGATCCTGTTCACCACCAAGGCCTAAGACTTTGTCTTGGTTCTTTTAGAACCTCTCCTATCGACAGTCTATACGTCGAAGCTGATGAGCCTTCTCTCAACTTACGTCGTATCAAACTATCTTTACAATACATTACAAAATTAGCTTCTAATGAGTCTAACCCAGCATTTAATTGTGTTTTTAATCCTCTCTATGAGGATTTGTACAACAAAAAGTCTTCCCTTGTTCCGCCTCTTGGGCTCAGAATTAAGCCATTTCTTGCTGCTTCCAGCATTGAGCTGAACTATATAGCTCCTTCCCGTCTTCTTTCTTCTCCTCCTTGGCAGTTGGTTAGGCCACATGTTGACCTAACATTAACATCACTTAAAAAATCAGAAACGAATGAATTACAGTATAAACAAGAATATAATCAACTGAAACATAAATATAGCAATTATAAATCCTTATTTACAGATGGGTCCAAGGACGGTGGCGCAGTCGCTTGTGCCACTGTCACTGGATCCAAAACAATATCTTCTAGGTTACCAGACAATAGTTCTATTTTTACAGCTGAAGCTAACGCCATATTAACAGCTCTAAAATATATTCAAAGACACCCTAAACGTAAACAATATATAATCTATTCTGATTCTCTTTCTTTCCTTCAAGCTATTAAAAATGTATCATGTAAACATCCACTTTTAATTGAAATAATTGAATTGTATAATAACCTTGCTACTGGCCAGTACGACATCGTCTTCTGTTGGTTACCAAGCCACGTAGGCATTTCTGGTAACGCAATGGCTGATCTTGCTGCCAAGGCAGCACTCAACAAATCTGTGACACCACTTCTTATTCCTTACAGTGATTACAAAGCCACCATTAGATCTTATATCCGTGGTCTGATGCAGAAGAAGTGGGACACCCAAGTAGGTATCAATAAATTACATGAAATAAAACCGTATATTGGTTACACCTACTTGGGTTGTCAGTCCAGATTTGAAGAGGTTATTTTAAGATGATGTCGTATTGGCCATACTAGATACACTCACGAATATATACTTCAAGGTGAGGATCCTCCGTTTTGTATCCCTTGTGATGAAGGAATCACAGTCAAGCATATCTTGCTTGACTGTATTGATTTTGCCATCACAAGGGATAAATATTTTAATGTCAAAACAATGAAGGATCTTTTTAATGTTAATTATCATTTAATTATTGAATTTTTAAAGGAAATAGAATTATTACATAAATTTTGAATAATATGTTTTGTAAATAGAAAGCTGATATTTTAACCATGGTGGTAAGAATTGTCAACTGCGATTGTTCGTGGCTGTACCCTCAAAGGGGGTTAAAGTAGCGTAAAATTATTGTCCCCCTGAGAGGATACGTAAGTCCCAAAACTTTCAAAGTGAAATCTAAACTGACCAATTTTTAATCGTAGTATTTTTGTCATTTTAAATTTCGGCTACATTTTCCTACAATCACCAACGGCTGAGGGGATGGTGTAAATCCAGCTAGGGTCCATGCAGGTAGCAAAATTAATGTAAGTCCCCATGGTCCCTAGTACGGTGATCTACCTTCAGTTGTTGGCGATATACAGCCCGTATTTTATATTGTATTGTCCAAATAGTGGTATTCGTTTTAACTCTCCACACTAGTTTTAATTGTAACTGTGATATTCTAGTTGTTTTACTGTCCTTTGACGACAGGTGTTTATAATGTATACATATTTCATTTCAATATAGAAATGTTCTCGTCACGATATGGCTGCAATATTGCCGATGTGACGTTAAATATTAACTCACTCACTCACTCACTCCAAAATCATTGAAGGCTGGTTACTGCAACATCAAGGTTGACCTGTACATTCCGAACCCGCTGAGATGTTTTAAATGCCCAGAAGTACGGCCATGGTGTAAATACTTGTACATTGTCCGTTGTGTGTGCTCACTGTGGTGAGAAGACACACACAACAGAAGATTGTACTAGTGCTCAGGCAACCATTCCTCATTTTCTGAACAATGTCCTGTTTGGAAAGAGCAAATGGAAATAAACAAAATCAAATTTACTCAAAATATCTCTTTTTCTGAGGCCAAACTTCTTGTAAAAAGATCTGATCTTCTAGAAAGTTATGCTGCAGTAGCATAATCAGCAACCGAGTCACGCTCTAAAATAACAAAATCATCCATAGGCTGCCAAACTACCTTGACTTGGGTCAGTTGCGATTCTCCACAGCTTTTATACCCTGCTATATCATCACAGACTGAGGAATCACTTCCTAGTACCTCAAAGTCGTCTTCTGATCAGAAATCATCATCATCTCAGTCACATTCAAAATCTCAATCGACAGCTGATAGTGAACAAACGGTGAAAAGTAAACCGAAGCCACAGCCTGATGCTTCAACACAACAAAGTGGCAGAGCTCCTAAAGGATCACAAAATAAAATTCAATTGTACAATAAGTATGGGTCTCTTGAAGATATGGACGTTTCTGAAAACGCCCATTCTAGGGCACATAACTTGTCGCCCTCCAAAAGAGTGCGGGGTAGATCCCCAATAAATCCCCCCAAAAGATAGTTTATTCCAATAATATTCTACAGTGGAACTGTAGAGGATTGAGGACTAATTTACATGAATTACAGCTATTAGCCAAAATTTTACACCTTCAGCGATATCTCTCCAGGAGACATATTTAAAACAAACAGATACATTTGACCTTCGTCATTTTAATGCATATCATTGTTTTTCACCTCCGAGTGATAGAGCCACTGGCGGGTCATCCGTTCTAGTCAGACAAAACGTTATTCAAAGCCCTGTTTCACTGAATACTAATATGCAGGCTGTTGCTGTGAGAATTACTTTACATGTAGCGTTTCCGCTATGCTCACTCTATATTTCGCCGTCTTCGACATTTGCCAAAACTGATCTTCAAGCCCTGTGTGAGCAACTCCCGAAGCCCTGTATTATAATGGGAGATTTAAATGGGCACAACCCACTCTGGGGTAGTGTAACTACAAACACTAAAAGTAAGTTCTTGGAGGACTTTTGTTCTGACAATGATTTATGTATCTATAATGATGGTTCCAGCACATATGTACACCCTGGTACAGGGACCTATTCTGTTCTTGACTTGTCATTGACAAATTCAGAACTACTAAATGAATTCGAATGGTCAGTCCACGATGATCTCTGTGGAAGTGACCATTTTCCTACTATGTTAAAAGCTGTAACTCCATCCGATGTTCCTCCATCATCAAGACGAAATTTTAAGAAGGCTAACTGGGCTTTATATGAAACACCGTGTTCCAAAAAAATTAAACCTGAACTTTTTGTAGACGTTCCCGATGCTATTAAATGCTTTTCTGATGAACTGAATTCCATAGCTGATGAGTGTATACCAAAGTCCTCTTCAGTTCCACACAAAAGAAAACCATGGTTCAAAGATGAGAGCAAACAAGCTAGGAAGGCAAGGAAAAAAGCAGAACATTATTTCCGTCGCCATCCTATGGTGCATAATTTAAATAAATTTAAAATTTTAAATGCTAAAGCACGGCGTACTTTTAAACAGAACAAACGCCAATCTTGGCAAAATTATGTATCTAAAACAAATTCTCGGACACCCATGTCCAATGTATGGAACATGGTCCAAAAAATTAAAGGCAAAGGTACTAAATCTACTGTCCATCATCTGAAACATGGAGATCAGTTACTTACTGATAAATCAGATATTGCAAATGAACTGGGCGAAACCCTCAGTGGTACCCCAATCAAAGTGGTCAAGGAGGCCAAGTTCTTGGGACTTATTTTCGACTCACATTTGACCTTTTTGCCACATATTAAATCCCTTAAAGCCAAATGCCTGAAGGCACTCGATCTATTAAAGGTTGTTTCAAATTCAAAATGGGGAGGGGATCAAACTACCCTCCTTCACTTATATAGATCACTCGTGCGATCAAAACTTGATTACGGCTCCATCGTATATGGTGGAGCTTGTCAAAGCAACCTAAAACTACTTGATCCTGTTCACCACCAAGGCCTAAGACTTTGTTTCGGTTCTTTTAGAACCTCTCCTATTGACAGTCTATACGTCGAAGCTGATGAGCCTTCTCTCAACTTACGTCGTATCAAACTATCTTTACAATATATTACAAAATTAGCTTCTAATGAGTCTAATCCCGCATTTAATTGTGTCTTTAATCCTCTCTAGGAGGATTTGTACAACAAAACGTCTTCCCTTCTTCCGCCTCTTGGGCTCAGAATTAAGCCATTTCTTGCTGCTTCTAGCATTGAGCTGGAATATATAGCTCCTTTCCGTCTTCTTTTTTCTCCCCCTTGGCAGTTGGTTAGACCACAGGTTGACCTAACATTAACTACATTTAAAAAATCAGAAACCAATGAATTACAGTATAAACAAGAACATAGTCAACTGAAACATAAATATAACAATTATACATCCTTATTTACAGATGGGTCCAAGGAAGGTGGAGCAGTTGCTTGCGCTACTGTCATTGGATCCAAAACAATATCTTCTAGATTACCAGACAATAGTTCTATTTTTACAGCAGAAGCTAACGCCATATTAACAGCCCTTAAATATATTCAAAGACACCCTAAACGTAAACAGTATATAATCTATTCTGACTCTTTTTCTTGCCTTCAGGCTATTAAAAATATTTCTTGTAAACATCCACTTTTATTTGAAATAATTGAATTGTATAATAATCTTGCGACTGGCCCATACGACATCCTCTTTTGTTGGTTACCCAGCCACGTTGGCATTTCTGGTAACACAATGGCCGATCTTGCTGTAAAGGCAGCACTCAACAAATCTGTGACACCACTTCTTATTCCTTACAATGATTACAAAGCTAGCATTAGAACTTACATCCGTGATCTGATGCAGAAGAAGTGGGACACCCAAGTAGGTATACATAAATTGCATGAAATCAAACCGTATATTGGTTACACCTACTTGGGTTGTCAATCCAGATTTGAAGAGGCTATTTTAAGACGATGTCGTATTGGCCATACACTATATACTCCTGTATACTTGTTAAAAGGTGAGGATCCTCCGTTTTGTATCCCTTGTGATGAGAGAATCACAGTCAAGCATATCCTGCTTGACTGTATTGAATTCTCCATCACAAGGGATAAATATTTCAATGTCAAAACTGTCAAGGATCTTTTTAACACTGTTAATTCTCATTTAATCATTGTTTTTTTTTTAAAGGAAATTGATTTCTTGGTTGAATTATGAGTAGTATGTGCTGTAAATAGATGTATTTTAATGATTGGTAGTTTATATTAGTAACTTGAATTGTTAGTGGCTGTACCCTCAAGGGAGGTTGAAGTATTGTAAAATTATTGTCCTCCTGAGAGGGTACGTAAGTCCAAAAACATTCACAGTTAATTTAAATCTACCAAGTTTTTAATTGTAGTATTCTTGTTGTTTTAATTTTGGCTAACCTTTCGTACAATCGCCAGCAGCTGAGGGGATGATGTAAATCCAACTAGGGTCCATGTATCTAGCAAAGGTAGTGTAAGTCCCCATGGTCCCTAGTGTGGTGATCTACCTTCAGTTGTTGGCGATCTATAGTCTGTTTTTATATTGTATTGTCTAAATAGTGCTATTAGTTTTAACTTTCCATACTAGTTTCAATTACAATTGTGATATGCTAGTTGTTCTACTGTCCTTCGTTGACAGACTTTTACAACATGCATATATTTCATTTAAGTGTTCATTCAAGTGTTCTCGTCACGATATGGCTGAGATATTGCCGACGTGACGTTAAATATTAACTCACTCACTCACTAAGACAGTTTAACGAATGAGTAGGGTTGATCGTCTTTCAAGACAAGAACATATGTTGCTGAGGATTTAACGTGTATATAGATAGATGCATTAAACCTAACGTCAGTCAATTCAAATTCGTGTATTTGAGTTCATTTCAAATTCAGTAAAAACTTATAGCAAATATTAGGCGTCCGAACAAGAATATATGTTGTCGGTGAACTGCTCTTTTGACTACATAGGTTACTTAAAGAAATCCTGACAACGGTCCTTTTCTCAAAGCTTTGGTGTCGCATTGTCATCACAATTGTACCATTTGCTTCTTTTGAAAAGGGGAAGCATGACCCCTGACATGGTTATTGAGACGCATCACTGCGCCATGATCGACCACGCGACAAGGAAACAATCTGTAATATGTAATTCACGTCAGAGAGGGTCTGACTTTAAAACCGCAAACTGAATGTCGTTTAAGGGTTACCTAAATATCCAGTTCTGCAGATCCTTTTTTGAAAGTAGGTAAACAACTAAAATATATACACAAAATAGAAAACCTTTTATAAATTGACACTATGCTAGCTTTGATTAACAGGACAGTTACTGTGAGTTAATAATAACAAGCCTGGCCTCAAAACACAGAGCTCTGATTCAACGGATGTAAGGTCAAACATTCATGATCAATACAAACCTTTGGCATCTTTTGAAATTATACCTCTTCTGTCCGAACATTGGGAAAAATTATATTGAAATATACTTACTGACAACGGTCAGAATACACTTGCCGCCACCATCAATTCCAGCAGTACATAACCATTCTCCAGCATCTGTTGTTTCTACACGAGAAATGTTGAGGACTGAGTGAGTGTTGTTGGTGACAGAGGCCGATACGTTCCGAGTCTTACATGATCCATTTGACAAATTACATTCAGCAACGCCAATTCCACTGGGGTTGAAATACACGTGTTGCACATTTGCCCCTACACAGATCAGCTGTCCAGACGACCCCAGATAGTTGGAATGTGAGCAGATGAGTACAGCAGAAACTGTGGAGAATATTTCAGAAGTGTGGATTACTGATTGTTTGTTTCTCAACTCTTTTGGAATTTCTCAGGTATTACATTATCGTAAATACAAAATAACCTTTGCATCGATTTTCATTTAAAATGACTCGTTAGTATGTCATTTACTGAAACGATTTCCCTAAATGTGTTGAACTGACCGCAAAGTGATTGTATCAGCAACACAAAGGTCTTGTGTACGGCTGTGTTGGCTGTCATCCTGGAAATGGACAATTCAAAAACTGTTCAAATGAACTATTAAATAAGGGGGCGTATCATATATACCCGTTGTGGAGGTCAACATCTATAATCTAACGAACGTCACGTTTTGGTGTAAATTCGTACTCCGCCATAACCTATTAAAGAAACCAATGAAGGAGCATGAATTTACTCCGAAATATTGTGTTCCTTATTACAGTGGTGACATAAAAAAAAGTTCGTCTAATGTGAATCATTACAAACGTTACAGTGCTGAAAGAAGTCACCAACACTCGACAAACGTATGACCCCAAGCACAAATCTTTGAGTTAGAAGATCCATGAGCAGCATTAACATTTCGCTCGACATCTTGTGTTTAGTGTACATATTACGAATGTAAGAACATTGCAATCGATCGTCCCAAATAATTAATCAGAATCCATTACAAATCAGAGATATGGCCGTGGACATGAAGTACGTAGTGCCACGTTGCACAAACGGTACATGTGGAACCTTCGTCAGGCTGCCTGAAAAGAATTGGAGCACCTTGGGCAAAAGACAAAAGCACAATTTGCTAACCCTTAGCTGGAATATAGCCCTTGCATGTTACTTACGTGCGGCTTATTACTAAATGATTGTCGCATGCGCAAGGAGTAACAATTGCTGCAAGATAGCATTCAGAAAGTGCGTCCCGTTGGTTCGAGGATGAACTTATGCTTAACCAGTGGATGGGATCTGTATATATTCTGGATGTATATATATCTTTCAAAATCACGTTGTTTCCAATGCTACATGAATATGTACATTCAGAGTTCGGACGTATGGACAGCCTTCCCGGAAAATACAATTCAATTTATTGGCAGACCAACAATGATATTTACAAGCACTGAAAACATTACAGGAGGAAAACATATCCAAGCATTGTAATGGGCATAGCCACAGGTACAGGACATCTGATTAAATGTGCTATTGCAGAAAAATACATTAAGAGTCTAGAAGGAATGTCTTAAGTAAGGATGTTGAAGGCAAGAATCTAACATAATCGAAACAAAGGTTTGTCGGAGGGTATTTATAAATAACTACTAATAAAGACCACCTGACAATACAACCCAAACATTCTACCAAGTGATCATATACTGAGGAAGTAAACTCTCACGTTCGTATGTATCACCAACTAGTGACTCTCTCAAACAAAGAACCACCTATGCAAAGTGCACAATTGAAACACAATTAATGACTCCTGACATTGTTCAAATATATATTTTAGACACAGTGCACAGTTAAAATAGTTGAAAATTTTGAAAGTAACATGAATGTACTTGTACTTGACTTATATTATATGACTAAAATTGTCCAGATAGGTACTTCACGCCACCGTCTTTACCGGAAGGTGTCATTGGTGCTATTGTGGCCTAGGTTATTTAACCCTCATACATTTGTAATATCTGACAAGATGGTGGGTAGGATATTACATGAGAGGTACGTTCGAGTAAATAAGACCATTCGTGTTATATTCTCCTCACAACACATTCTACTGGGATTAACATGTCGAGGAGAACGAAAAGGGATTGTTGGGTCATTTTAACTTCATTTCTGAATTGCCGATTGTCTTCATGCTGTCAAACATACGTTTAGAAGGCCACGCTTCTATTTCATACAGGTGCTTAATCAATGCTGACTGGAGAGTTATACAATATCCACTCAGAAATGAGGATCATGATATTCGTCCATGGGTGGAGACGAAATTTGAAAAATATAATATGCTTACCTGAGTCATGACTTCCATGGAACGTGCATCCTATTTACCCTCTCCTATTACTATTCGTTCAGTGGCTATCATCACAATTTGCCTCATATTCTGACGTATCCCTTTTGAATACAACAGTGAAACGGTGAAATCCTCTGTTTGACTCACGTGATGTCTAACCAGTGTATGCGTACCCAACCGACGTCTTTCGAGAGACCCTACCAACGTTGCGAGATGGTGTCAAATGTAAAACATTGAACTGCTTCCCTGTTCAAGTCATGCTCACATCTGAGTTGCCACAAACATGAACATAATGGCGGAAGGGAGGTAACTCTTCGGAATAGAGCATGTTACAGAAATACAGCCATTTTTTGAAAGGGTAACGGATTCTAAAGTACAGAATACAATCAACTGAATCAATCAGTACCGCTCATGATTTGTCTGACATATCAATACAATTTTATGCCTTGCACGAAGAGCAACTGTTGCGAGGGTGTGCACCTGCAGACTTGTGCAAAGTACACCCTTAAACTTGCCACCAAGTCATCACCTAAATGAATAGCCAGATTGGTGGATTGGACACGAGAGAGAAAGTTTGCAAATTATCCCTCAATGAAACACCCAAACACAATAACGTTTCACTCCGAAACCGGCACTTCACAATAAAGTGTTGATATCTGCTCCTATAATCAATGCATAATTTATTACTCTAGCATGAGTTGGAATTTCGTCGCATAGCCTTACATACAGTCTCTGTGGCTTGCTTGGCAACACCCTGAGAAGACACGTGTCAATAACATTACATCATGATTACAGATTACTTTGCCCCAATTGAAAATGGCTACTGTGGCCACGTTTGTAGCATACAGTCGTAGTGTAATGTAGATCATAGAGGCATCTTGCCCCCCTCACAGTCATGCGAAGTTTTCAGAAACGCTCAGTTAACTACCGGAAACGCTATCCACGAATATATCACTGGACTAATAAAATCTAACACAAGCTGAAACTACTAACACCAATAATGGGAGACGTATAATTATTGACAGGCTTCAGCATCCGTTATGAGCAAAACGTGATGTACTCTCAGTTTTGAATTTCAAAATAAAATTACTTATCTGGTTACACCGATCCTCATAATGTGATAAAAACGGATCCAGAATAAAACTGAGCTCTTTGTCTATGTTGAGATAAGAAAATCATCATTGGCTGACAAGAGGCATGTAAATGCTGCATGAATAATGGTTGCGCGATTTCTGTCAAGGCAGCAGAAATCCGGCAAGCGACTGCAACACGCCACACCTGCTGTGTTAATTCATGTGTATGCCAAACGCCAACTGAAGCGTTAGCCTCCAAACCTATTGAATTTCTGAAAACTATCATCCATGCAGGTAGCAAAGGTAATGTAATTCCCCATGGTCCCTAGTATGGTGATCTACCCTCACTTTGGTGACCTATAGCTCGTGTTCTATATTGTCTTGTCTTGTCTTCTCTGATCACTGTGTTTTAGTTTTACGTGCTAGTTTTATGTTCATATCTGTGATAGTCTAGTACTTTACTGTCCTTCGATGGCAGGTTTTTATGTTCCAAATTTATTAATTCTAATCTTGATATAAATTAAATTGTTCACGTCATGATATGGCTGCAATATTGCAGAGGTGACGCTAAATATTAACTCACTCATTCACTCACTACTGAAAACTATCAAATATATGTTAGAAGTTAAAAGCTGAACAATACAGCTTTATGCAAATCATAAAAAATCTCAAAAACATCCTCCTTGAGGTGACGTACACCTTTTTCAGAAGTGTTAAATTGTCCTATTTTCAGGGTATCGTTTCTTCTTGGCGTTTAGTGAATATGAATTAATATCACGATTGAATGTTGTTTCTTTCAGTGAATGCCGTAAAGTGCTATTCCATACAACACTTAAACAATTGTACTTGCAGTATTGCAATACAATAATTTACATCTCACATTTTTATAATTCAGGGATTGTCACCATGCCATACGATGAAAGAGTATGTGTTCAGTGTTGATGTTACCAGTGTGTATTTCCTGTATGTTTTGTTATTAATTCAGTAATAATTATTATTGGGTCGCAATGTTTAGTGTTTTGAATATTAAATATGATGGTTCACATTTCGTTTTAATAGCTGTCAACACTTTTAGCATTCTGGTTTTTCGGAATTTATCTGCTGCTAGTTTTCGATAGTCACTTCCGGGATACTGTTTCGAGAGTGTTCTACAGTGTTGACTACGTTCGTTTGTGCCCGAACATTCGGGAAATGACTTTGTATATATATATAAAGGCTCGTTGCCGTGCGGAGGGGGACACTCACACTTATTTACATCACATTACATTACATGATAATCGAAACCCGTCAACGCCAGACCTATATTATCTGCTACACCGATTGCTGTGTTGACGTTCTGCCATAGTTGATTCTCTCTCTCACCAGGACTTTGGTGAGTTTGCTATATTGTATTTTGTGACCCACTGACTTAGATTTTGTCTCTCTTGAATTGTATTTGTAATCAGCATTCTTATGTTGACTTGCAATTGTGACTTTGTATACCTTGCTCTCGTTGTATAACAATATAGAATTTGAACGTAAACTACTTGTCTTCTTTCTGTTTTGCTGGTTCACAGGGGATTTCTTACATAGTTTGTCACGGGAAATTCTTAACCGTAACAAAATTGGGGGCTCGTCTGGGATAGAATTCATTTGACATTTGAGAATTTTTTGTGAAATATATTCCAAATTTCTGCAATTTAGCAACAAGTTAATTGTGGAACCAGCAAAATGGTGTTTGAATTTGAGACGTTTGTATCGTCCCCTGACTCTGAGACAATTAGTCAGTTGAGGAAGTCAGATTTATGGTGCCAGAGACAGGTTCAAACCAGTTGGAAATTGCTCTGAAAAAACGTGAAAACCCTTCTCAGACCTCACATTCGTCCTCATTTGACATTGCAAAGCATGCTAGGCTTGTACCTCCTTTTAATGAGAAAGAAGTTGACAAATATTTTCTACATTTTGAGAAAGTTGCTGAAAATCTCAAGTGGCCTAGGGAGTCATGGACTGTGCTATTGCAAACTGTTTTGAAGGGTAAAGCTCAGGATGCTTATTCAGGTTTGTCAGTACAGCAAAGCTCAGATTATGATCTTGTCAAGAAACACTTTTGAGTTATTGCCTGAGACGTATCGTCTGAAATTCAGAAATGCTCACAAAAGGGACAATGAGACTTTTGTAGAATTTGCCAGAGAAAAGGAAACATTGTTTGATAGGTGGTGTGGGTCTATGGAGGTCACAGATTTTGATGCGTTGAGACAGTTAGTGTTTATGGAAGATTTCAAGCAGAGTGTTCATGCTGACCTTAAGACATATTTGGATGAACAAAAGGTTGATGACTTACGTAAGCCAGCAATGTTTGCAGATGATTATTGTTTGACTCACTGAGTTCTTTTAAGTCTCAGGGTAATACAAAGTTTTCTGGCTAAAAGGGCTTTTCCCCGGTTAAGACTTCAGAACATGCAGGTTACAGTGGTGTTAGAACAGGTTAAATTCTAGTGGCAAGCAGTCACATACTTTTCAGTCTACGCCTAAGACTACCAGTGGTTCTGAGTGAGTGAGTTAATATTTAACGTCACATCGGCAATATTTCAGCCATATCCTGACGAGAACATTTTGATATTGAAATGAAATATGTATACATTATAATCACCTGTCGTCAAAGGACAGTAAAACAACTAGAATATCACAGTTACAATTAAAACTAGTGTGGAGAGGTAAAACAACTACCACTATTTGGACAATACAATATAAAATACGGGCTGTAGATCGCCAACAACTGAAGGTAGATCACCATACTAGGGACCATGGGGACTTACATCACTTCTGCTACCTGCATGGTCCCTAGCTGGATTTACACCATCCTCCCAGCTGCTGGTGATTGTATGCAAGATTAGATACAAATTAAAATGACAGAAACACTACGACTAAAAAACAGGAAGATCAAATTTGACTTGAAATGTTTTGGGACTTACGTACCCTCTCAGGAGGACAATAATTTTACAGTGCTTTAACCCCCCTCGAGGATACAGCCTCTAACACTCTAAGTTCCGAATTCGAAATTCCAAGCATAAAATATATATATATTTACAATTCATTTAGCAATTCTAATTCTTTTAAAAATTCAATAATTAAATGATAACTAACTTTATTAAAAAGATCCTTCAAAGTTTTTGAACTAAAATATTTATCCCTTGTGATGGAATATTCCACACAGTCAAGCAGGACATGCTTGACTGTGATTCTTTCATCACAAGGGATACAAAACGGAGGATCTTCACCTTTTAATAGATACTCGTGAGTATACCTCGTATGGCCAATGCGACATCGTCGCATGATGACCTCTTCAAATCTGGACTGACAACCCAAGTAAGTATAACCGATATAAGGTTTTATGTCATGTAATTTATTGATACCTACCTGGGTGTCCCACTTCTTCTGCATCAGATCACGGATATAAGATCTTATTATAGCTTTATAATCAGAGTATGGAATAAGAAGTGGTGTCACAGATTTGTTGAGTGCTGCCTTAGCAGCAAGATCGGCCATTGTGTTACCAGAAATGCCTACGTGACTAGGTAACCAACAAAGGACGATGTCGCACTGGCCAGTAGCAAGATTATTGTACAATTCAATAATTTCTATTAAACGTGGATGTTTACAAGAAATGTTTTTAATAGCCTGAAGGCAAAAAAGAGAGTCGGAATATATTATATACTGTTTACGTTTCGAGTGTCTTTGAATATATTTAAGGGCTGTTAATATGGCGTTAGCTTCTGCTGTAAAAATAGAACTATTGTCTGGTCATCTAGAAGATATTGTTTTGGATCCAATGACAGTAGCACAAGCAACTGCACCACCGTCCTTGGACCCATCTGTAAATAAGGATTTATAATTGCTGTATTTATGTTTCAATTGATTATATTCTTGTTTATACTGTAATTCATTCGTTTCTGATTTTTAAAATGTCGTTAATGTTAGGTCAACTTGTGGCCTAACCAATTGCCAAGGAGGAGAAGAAAGAAGACGGGAAGGCGATATACTTTCGAGGTCTATACCGGCAGAGGAAATAAATGGTTTAATTCTGTGCCCAAGAGGTGGAACAAGAGAAGACTTTTTGTCATACAAATCCTTATAAAGCGTATTGAAGACACAGTTATAGGCAACGTTAGATTCATTAGAATATAATTTAGTAATGTATTGTAATGACAATTTTATACGACGTTGAGGAAGAGATGGTCCATCGGCCTAAACGTAGAGACTGTCGATAGGTGAAGTTCTGAAAGACCCAAGACAAAGTCTTAAGCCTTGATGGTGGACAGAATCAAGAATTGATCCCCTCCCCATTTAGAATTTGACACCACTTTCAACAAATCAAGTGCTTTCAGGCACTTAGTTTTCAGAGATTTAATATGGGGCAGAAACGTTAGGTGTGAGTCAAATATTAGACCCAAGAATTTGGCCTCCTTGACAACTTTAATGGGAGTAGCATCTAGAGATAGTTCATGGTCTTTATGCGGTTTGTATTTACGACAAAAATGTATACAGTTAGTTTTCGATTTAGAAAATTTAAAGCCGTTTGCAAGACACCATTTATCTATTTTGTTCAAACACAGCTGCAGTTGCCGTTCAATAGTATGCATATTTTTCCCACGACAAAAAATATTAAAATCATCCACAAATAACGATCCATCAATTGAATCGTTTAAAACTTTAGATAAACTGTTGATCTTTATACTAAAAAGTGTGACTGACAAAATACTGCCTTGTGGAACACCCTGATCCTGACTGTAATGATCAGACAGGGTAGAACCCACTCGGACTTGAAATTGTCTGTTGTTTAAAAATTTGGCTATGAACTCAGGCAAACGACCTCGCAAACCGAAATCATGTAAATCTCTCAAAATCCCATATTTCCAGGTTGTGTCATATGCCTTCTCAAGATCAAAAAAGATAGACACAGCATGTTGTTTATTAATCAGCGCGTTCTTCACAAATGATTCTAAACGCACTAAGTGATCGACTGTACTTCTGTTTTTTCGGAAACCACATTGTATGTCTGCGATAAGGTTATTGGTTTCCAAGTACCAAACAAGTCGATTATTTATCATGCGTTCCATGGTCTTGCAAACACAGCTAGTTAGTGAAATAGGTCGATAATTGGATGGATCCGTATGATCACGTCCAGGTTTAGGTATTGGTACTACTATGGCGTCACGCCATGACGGAGGAAAGTTACCAGATGTCCAAATATCATCAAAAATAATAAGAAGAGTTTCTAGGCAGGATTCTGGTAAGTGCTTCAGGAGTTGATAATGTATGTTATCAGCTCCTGTAGCAGTGTCATGAGCTTGATCAAGAGCAGTATGGAGCTCATGAATAGAAAAAAGTTTCATTATAATCTTCCCCATTATCAGAATTGAAATTAATAGTTTTCTTTTCTTGTTGTTTTTGATACTGCTGGAATTTAGGTAAATAATTAGAAGAGGAAGAGTGTTTAGCGAGGGTTTCGCCCAGTTTATTTGCGATATCTGATTTATCAGTAAGTAAATGATCTCCATGTTTAAGATGATGGACAGTAGATTTAGTACCTTTGCCTTTAATTTTTTGGACCATGTTCCATACCTTGGACATTGGTGTCCGAGAATTTATTTTGGATACATAATTTTGCCAAGATTGGCGTTTGTTCTGTTTAAAAGTACGCCGTGCTTTAGCATTTCAAATTTTAAATTTATTGAATTTATGCACCATAGGATGGCGACGGAAATAATGTTCTGCTTTTTTCCTTGCCTTCCTAGCTTGTTTGCACTCATCGTTGAACCATGGTTTTCTTATGTGTGGAACTGCAGAGGACTTAGGTATACACTCATCAGCTATGTAAATCAGTTCATCAGAAAAGCATTTAATAGCATTGGGAACGTCAATAAAACGTTCAGGTTTAAGTTTTTCAGCACACAGTGTTTCATATAAAGCCCAGTTAGCCTTTTTAAAATTTCGTCTTGATGATGGAGGAACATCAGATGGAGTTACAGCTTTTAATATAGTAGGAAAATGGTCACTTCCACAGAGATCATCGTGGACTGACCATTCGAATTCATTCAGTAGTTCTGAATTTGTCAATGACAAGTCAAGAGCAGAATAGGTCCGTGTACCAGGGGGTAAATATGTGCTGGAACCATCATTATAAATACATAAATCATTGCCAGAACAAAAGTCCTCCAATAACTTACCTTTAGTGTTTGTAGTTACACTACCCCAGAGTTGGCTATGCCCTGTTAAATCTCCCATTATATATACAGGGCTTCGGGAGTTGGTCATACAGGGCTTGAAGATCAATTTTGGCAAATGTCGAAGATGGCGAAATATAGAGGGAGCATAGCGTAAACGCTACATGTAAAGTAATTCTCACTGCAACAGCCTGCATATTAGTATTTAGTGAAACAGGGCTTTGAATAACGTTTTGTCTGACTAGAACGGATGACCCGCCAGTGGCTCTATCACCCGGAGGTGAAAAAGAATGATATGCACTAAAATGACGAAGGTCAAATGTATCTGTTTGTTTTAAATATGTCTCTTGGAGACATATCGCTGAAGGTGTAAAATCTTGGACTAATAGCTGTAATTCATGTAAATTAGTCCTCAATCCTCTGCAGTTCCACTGTAGAATATTATTGGAATAAACTATCTTTTAGGGGGATTTATTGGGGATCTACCCCGCACTCTTTTGGAGGGCGACAGGCTATGTGCCCTAGAATGGACGTTTTCAGAAACGTCCATGTCTTCAAGAGACCCGTATTTATTAAACAGTTGAATTTTGTTCTGTGACCCTTTAGGAGCTCTGCCACTTTGCTGTTTTGAAGCATCAGGCTTTGGCTTCGGTTTACTTTTCACAGTGTGTTGACTATCAGCTGTCGATTGAGACTTTGAGTGTGACTGAGATGATGATTTGTGATCAGAAGACGACTTTGATGTACTAGGAAGTGATTCCTCAGTCTGTGATGATATAGCAGTGCACAAATGCTGTGGAGAATCACAATTTACCCAAGTCAAGGTAGTTTGGCACCCTGTGGTTGATGTTGTTTTAGAGCTACACCCCGATGATATTTTTGTTACTGTAGCATAACTTTCCGAAAGTTTAGATCTCTTTACCAGTTTTTTGGCCTCAGAAAAAGAGATATTTTGTGTAAATTTTATTTTATTGATCTCCATTTGCTCTTTCCAAATAGGACACTGTTTAGAAAATGACGAATGGTCGCCTGAGCAATTGGTACATTTTTTATAGTCACTGTCACAATCTTCTGTTGTGTGTGTCTTCTCACCACAGTGAGCACACACAACAGACAATGTGCAAGTATTTACGCCGTGTCCATATTTCTGGCATTTAAAACACCTGAGCGGGTTGGGGATGTAGGTATCAACTTGTATGTTGCAGTAGCCTGCCTTCACTGATTTGGGAGCATTAGGACATGAAAAAGTAAACAGATAGGTGTTCGTTTTGATGGTTTCACTGTTTCTCCGAGTTGAAAAGCGCTTGACGAAGAGTACACCTTGATCCTTCATTTCAGATCCTATATCAAGTTCCGACATATCATCAAACAATCGGTCTCGATCTCTAACGATACCTTTGCTTGAATTCAAGGTTTTGTGTGCAGAAACCGTGACCGGAATACCCACGAAAGATTTGATGTTCAGCAAATTAGTTGCTTGTTGCTTTTTTCCGCACTCTACTAACAGGGCACCTGAACGTAAGCGTCTTATGTTCTTCACATCCCCTGCAATACCTTGAATACCCTTTGATACAGCAAAGGGGTTCAACTTTAATGGTGTCTTGTCAGGAGTCTCAATAACAATGAAACGCGGCCAATACTCAATCGACGATGCAGACGGTCTATGGTCAGTATCAACAGGGTCAATATCAAGTGGACGTTTTGTTTTTTTTGTTGGGTTCTCATAAGCCATGGTTAGTTTAAATGATTCATCATCCGAGCTCCCCACCCACCACGGAGTATCACAAGGACAATGCTAAAGTAAGCGGGCCTCCAGCTTACAGCACCAAGGATACTCGGATGATATACTCCAGCCTTCTGGGCATACGACTCTAGGCAAAAATATGAATTAGTAAAATTTGAAATTCAGAAGATCCAAAAATCGGCCAAGACCTAATAATATCCATCTTACGATTCTCTAAATTTTGTGTAACATTACATACAGTAATGCTCAGGGCTTGGTGTGACCAGCCGATTGGTTGAATCGGGCCCATTCAACCTCCCGTCTAGGTGAAGTCAGGGCCGAAGTGGTGTGTTGAGCAATAGGAACACTGGTCTTGCTCCCATTGCCCTCAACCACCAGGATCCCCTCCTCCACCGACACAGGGCCGCAACCCATGGCAAACGGGTTGGTGGACCAAATATCCCCCCGGGTCCACTACGGGGATGTCGGCGAGCTCTTGGCGTTACCCAGCACCCACCACGAGGAGGTGGCTCGCCACGGGTGCCCCAATATAGGGTTTTATTTCATGTAATTTATTAATACCCACTTGGGTGTCCCACTGCTTCTGCATTAGATCACGGATATAAGATCTAATTGTAGCTTTATAGTCTGAGTATGGAATCAGAAGTGGTGTCACAGATTTATTGAGTGCTGCCTTAGCGGCAAGATCGGCCATTGTGTTGCCAGAAATGCCAACGTGGCTGGGTAACCAACAAAACACGATGTCGCATTGGCTAGTAGCAAGAACATTATATAACTCAATAATTTCTGTTAAAAGTGGATGGTTACAAGATATGTTTTTAATAGCCTGAAGACAAGAAAGAGAGTCTGAATAGATTATATACTGTTTATATTTAGGATGTCTTTGAATATATTTAAGAGCTGTTAGTATTGCGTTTGCTTCTGCTGTAAAAATAGAGCTATCATTAGGTATTCTAGAAGAGATTGTTCTGGATCCAATGACAGTGGCACAAGCTACTGCGCCACCATCCTTGGACCCATCTGTGAAGAAGGATTTGTATGTATTATATTTATGTTTTAATTGAATGAATTCTTGTTTATATTGTAGTTCATTAGTATCTGATTTTTTAAACATTGTCAGTGTTAGGTCAACTTGTGGCCTCACCATTTGCCAAGGGGGAGAAGAAAAAAGCCGGGAAGGAGAAATATTCTTCAGCTCAATGCCGGCAGCAGAAATGAATTGCTGGATTCTCATCCCAAGAGGTGGAACAAGTGAAGTTTTTTTTATTATACAAATCCTCATAAAGAGGATTAAAAACGCAGTTATGAGCAGGATTGGATTCATTCAAGACAATTTGATACGGTGAAGTTTTAGAGATGGTTCATCGGCCTCAACGTAGAGACTGTCAATGGGAGATGTTCTGAAAGATCCAAGACATAGCCTCAGACCTTGGTGATGTACAGAATCTAATAGCTTCAGGTTGCTTTTGGAGGCTCCACCATACACAATGGAACCGTAATCAAATTTCGATCGAACCAGAGATCTATATAAGTGAAGGAGGGTAGTTTGGTCCCCTCCCCACTTTGAATTGGAAACAACTTTTAACAAATCGAGTGCCTTCAGACATTTGGCTTTGAGGTACTTAATGTGGGGCAGAAAGGTTAGATGCGAGTCAAAGATGAGACCAAGAAACTTAGCCTCCTTCACAACTTTGATGGGTGTGCCATTTAATGATAATTCGGGGTCTTTATGGGGTTTGTATTTCCTATAAAAATGTATACAATTGGTTTTAGTTTTAGAAAATTTAAACCCGTTTTCCAGACACCATTTATGAATTTTGTTTAGACAAATTTGTAACTGTCTCTCAATAGTTCGCATATTTTTACCACGGCAAGAAATATTAAAATCATCCACAAATAATGATCCATCAATTGAATCACTTAAAACCTTTGAAAGACTATTTATTTTAATACTAAACAGCGTGACCGACAAAATACTACCTTGTGGGACACCCTGATCCTGATTATAATGAGAAGACAGGGTTGAACCCACTCGGACTTGAAACTTCCTGTCGGTTAAAAACTGTGATATAAAGAGAGGCAAACGACCTCGCAAACCAAAATCATGTAAATCCTTTAAAATGCCATGCTTCTACGTAGTATCGTATGCTTTCTCAAGATCAAAAAATATAGATACTGCGTGTTGTTTGGTGATAATAGCATTTTTGACGAAGGATTCTAAACGTACTAAATGATCAATAGTACTTCGATTCTTCCGAAAACCACATTGAATATTTGTAATGAGGTTATTAGTTTCCAAATACCAAATTAATCTGTTATTTACCATTCGTTCCATGGTTTTACAGACGCAGCTGGTTAAAGATATCGGTCTGTAATTTGATGGGTCCGTGTGATCCCGGCCAGGTTTTGGTATTGGCACTACAATGGCATTACGCCACGAAGGAGGAAAAATTCCAGACGTCCATATTTTGTCAAATATATCTAAAAGTGTGACTAGACATGGTTCAGGCAAGTGTTTCAATAGCTGGTAATGAACATTATCATCACCTGCTGCAGTATCATGAGCTTGATCAAGAGCCGTATGGAGCTCATGTAACGAAAACACTTCATTATAGTCTTCACCATTATTGGAATCGAAATGAACTTTTGTCTTTTCCTGGTGTTTCTGATACCTCTGAAACTCAGGAACATAATTTGCTGATGATGAGTTTTTGGCAAGAGTTTCGCCAATTTTATTTGCAATGTCTGCTTTGTTAGTTATTAATTTGTCACCATCTTTAAGATGGTGAACTTCAGATTTTGAACCTTTGCCTTTTATTCGCTGAACCATGTTCCACACCTTAGACATGGGTGTACGTGAATTAATTTTTGAAACATAGTTCCTCCAAGATTGGCGCTTGTTTTGCTTATACGTACGTCGTGTCTTAGCACTAGTAATTTTAACGTTGTTGAAGTTATGAACAGTAGGATGTCTGCGAAAATATTTTTCTGCTTTCTTCCTACGTTTTCTTGCCTGTTTGCATTCGTCAGTAAACCATGGTTTACGAATATGAGGAGTTGCAGAGGACTTAGGAATGGTTTGATCAGCAATTTCATTCAGTTGTGTTGAGAACATCAAGATGGGATCCGGCACATCACTGAAGTGATCAGGTGTTAATTTTTCAACGCATAATTGCTCATATACAGGCCAATTTGCCTTAGTGAAATTCCACCGGGATGAAGGTGGATTGTCACCTGGTGTTATAGATTTCAGGAGCGTAGGGAAGTGATCGCTTCTGCAAAGGTCATCATGTACAGACCATTCAAATTCATTGACAATGTTCGACTCTGTGAGAGTTAGGTCAAGTGCAGAATACGTTCCAGTGGCTGGATGCAAGTAAGTATTGGAATCATCATTGAAAACACATAAATTATTATCGGAAATAAAATCTTCAATAACTTTCCTTTTATTGTTTGTATTTGTACTACCCCATAGAGGGTTGTGCCCATTTAAGTCGCCCATAATGATGCAGGGCTTTGGGAGCTGGTCATACAAACTTTGAAGGTCAGTTTGACGAAGAACTGATGAAGGTGGTACATGCAGTGAGCACAAAGTAAGAGCAATGTGCAAGGTCAGACGGATAGCAACAGCTTGAAGATTAGTATTCAGCGGAACGGCACTATGAATCATGTCCTGTCTGACAAGGATACTAGATCCTCCTGTAGCTTTGTCCACATGGGGAGAAAATAAATGGTAGCAACTATATTGTCTTACGTTAAAAACATCAGTATGTTTCAGATACGTCTCCTGTAGACACAATGCTGAAGGTTTAAAGTCCTGTAACAATAGAAGAATCTCATTATAATTCTTCCTAAGTCCTCTGCAATTCCATTGTATTAGTGTATCATTTAGGATGTATTATCGGTGACAGTTCACGACCCTTTTTCTTAGGAGAATGGCTCCGAGAGCGGGTTGTCAGAGGAGGTGACACCTCCATGTCATCTAAAAGATCAAATCTGTTTACAAGTGACACAGAGCCTCTTTGTCCTTTAGGAAGACGGTCACTTGTATTTTGCTTCTTAGAGTAATCTACATTTACATTCTTCTTCTTGATAATCGGTGTAGGAGGTGACACCTCCATGTCATCTAAAAGATCAAATCTGTTTACAAGTGACACAGAGCCTCTTTGTCCTTTAGGAAGACGGTCACTTGTATTTTGCTTCTTAGAGTAATCTACATTTACATTCTTCTTCTTGATAATCGGTGTAGGTGCTGTTTGAGTTTCAGAGGATTGTAAAGTTTTTCGTGAGGAAGAAACAGAAGGAAGATCCTGAATACTCATAGGTGTCTGAGCTGTCAGCCAAGTCAGGTCTGTTTGGCAATCAATAGATTTAGTGGAAGGTCTCATCACCTCTGCATATGTTGGCTTACCTCTCAATGCAGTGCTACCAGATGGTGTAGCTGAAGTTGCCAACTTCCTTGCTTCTGAAAAACGTATGTTCTTCTCAGTTTCAATACGTTGGACACTCATTTCAAACTGCCATACCGGACATTCTTTAGAAGACGACATGTGAGATCCAGAACAATTTACACATTTGATTTCAGACGAACACGTGCTGCTGTCGTGATCTTTACCAGCACAGCGTGAACAAGAAGCATGATTCTTACAAGTGTTCTGCCCATGGCCAAACTTCTGACAGTGAAAACATCTCAGTGGATTTGGAACATACATGTCAATTTTCATAGAGAAGCATCCTACGTTAATTGATTGAGGTAAACTGGGTACATCAAACGTAAGCAAGTAAGTAAGTAATCCACGGCAAACGGGTTGGTGGACACCCCCGGGTCCACAACGGGGGTGTCGGCGAGCTCTTGGCGTTACAAAGGACCAACCACGAGGAGGTGGCTCGCCACCGGTGCCCAGTGGTTCTGATCCTGTTTGTGCGTATTGTAAGAAGCCAAGTCATTTGGTGTCTGCATGTTACAAACTCCAGTTTAAAAATCAGGCTACAGGTTCCCCAAATGCTTTTGTGTCCATCGCACCTAAGCCCTTCTTTCCAGGTGGTTCTGGGGAGAGTTTTGTCTGTGAGAGTAAGTCTCCAGATTCTGTAGTTCGGAAGGAGTTTTTGCCCTTTGTGTATAAGGGTTCTGTGTCACTTATGGGAAATAATTCTACCCCACGACCCCTTATTATCTTGAGGGATACTGGAGCTCTTCAATCTCCGATTTTGAAGGATATTTTGCCTTTTTGTGATGATTCTTCAGCTGACTCAGATGTTTTGCTTCAGGTTATAGGTAGCAATTCTTCTGCTCCTCTCCATTTTGTGAATTTGACCTCAGATCAGGTGAAAGTTGGTGTTCTTGACTCTCTCGCAGTTCCGGGTGTCGATTTGTTGATCGGAAATGATCTCACAGGGTGCAAAGTTGGCTCTGATCCTATTGTCACTGTTTTTCCGGACAGTTCAGTTAGTACAGAAAAAGTGGAGGATGAATTTCTGGGTATTTTTCCCTCTTGTGCAGTCACTCATTCAAGGTCAAAAGGCAATTTCTTCCAAGACTTCTTTGCAAAATGATACCATTTATGATTTGTCAGGTACATTCATGGATCATTCTTTGTGTGAGGTGGAGATGTATGACTTATCTTCAGAGAGTACTAGGTCTTCAGGACTTCTTGATAAGTCAGATAGTTTGTCAGGTGCTCAACATGTTCTTTCCAGAGAGCAGCTTATTAGTGCACAGGGTGAGGATGTTGACGTGCAGAAGTTGGCTAGTAAGGCTGTTTCTTTTGAAGAGGTTAGCAAGATTCCAGTTTGTTATTACTACAAGGATGGTGTTCTGATGAGGAAATATAGGTCGCCGGATGTTCCTGCTGAGGATGAATGGAAATTGTACCATCAAATTGTGGTACTGAAAGTATTTCAAAAACATGTACTTTCACTGGCACATGAAGGTCCCATGGCAGGCCATTTGGGTGCAAACAAAACTTGTGAGAAACTTTGGTACATTTCTTTTGGTCCAGTTTGAGACATGATGTGGCTGAATTTTGTAAGAGTGAGTGAGTGAGTGAGTTAATATTTAACGTCACATTGGCAATATTTCAGCCATATCGTGACGAGACCATTTTTTATACTGAAATGAAATATGTATACATTATAAAAACCTGTCGTCAAAGGACAGTAAGACCACTAGAATATCACATTTAGAATTAAAACTAGTGTGGAGAGTTAAAACAAATACCACTATTTGGACAATACAACATAAAATACGGGCTATAGATCGCCAACAACTGAAGGTAGATCACCATACTAGGGACCATGGGGACTTACAGTACCTTTGCTACCTGCATGGACCCAAGATGGATTTACACCATCCCCTCAGCCATTGGCGATTATACTGAAAGTTAGCCATTAAAAACAACAAATATACTACGATTAAAAGTTTGGTCGTACTAAATTTACATAGAATGTTTTGGACTTACGTACCCTGTCAGGAGGACAATAATTTTACAATACTGCAACCCCCCTCAAGGGCACAGCCACTAACAATCTCAGTTATTAATCTAGACTACCAATAGTAAAATATTTAACTATTTACAATTCTGATAACAAATGTATTTCTTTTAAAAATGCAATTATTAAATGAGAGCTGGTATTATTAAAAAGATCCTTCATAGTTCGTGAACTAAAATACTGATCCCTTGTGATGGAATACTCAACACAGTCAAGCAGGATATGCTTGACTGTGATTCTTTCATCACAAGGGATGCCGAACGGAGGATCCTCACCTTTCAATAGGTATTCATGAGTATATCGTGTATGGCCAATACGACATCGCCGCAAAATGACCTCATCAAATCTGGACTGACAACCCAAGTGGGTATACCCAATATATGGTTTCATTGCATGTAATTTATTTACATCCACTTAGGTGTCCCACTTCTTCTGCATCAGATCACGGACATACGATCTAATAGTAGCTTTACAATCAGTGTAGGGAATAAGAAGTGGTGTCACAGATTTGTTGAGTGCTGCCTTAGCAGCACGATCGGCCATTGCGTTTCCAGAAATGCCTACATGGCTGGGTAACCAACAAAAGACGATGCCGTATTGGCCAGCAGCAAGGTTATTATACAATTCAATAATTTCTATTAAAAGTGGATGTTTACAAGAAATATTGTTAATCGCCTGAAGGCAAGAAAGAGAATCTGAAAAGATGATATATTGTTTACACTTAGGATGTCTATTGATATATTTTAAGGCTGTTAATATGGCGTTTGCTTCCGCCGTGAAAATAGAGCTGTTATCAGGCAATCGGGAAGATATTGTTTTGGATCCAATGACAGTGGCACAAGCTACAGCGCCACCACCCTTGGATCCATCAGTAAATAAGGATTTATATTTATTATATTTAGTACGTAATTGACTAAATTCTTGTTTATATTTTAGTTCATTAGTTTCTGATTTTTTAAAAGTGGTCAAGGTTAGGTCCACCTGGGGCCTAACAAATTGCCAAGGAGGGGAAGAAGGAGACGGGAAGGAGCTATACTACCCAGCTCAATGCTGGCAGCAGAAATAAGTGGTTTTATTCTTAAACCAAGAGGCGGAACAAAAGAAGATCTCCTATTGTACAAATCCTCGTAGAGAGGATTGAAGACACAGTTATATGCAGGGTTTGACTCACTGGAATATAATTTTGTCGTATACTGTAGAGCTAATTTTATACGGCGTTGTTCAAGAGATGGTTCATCAGCCTCGACATAGAGGCTGTGAACAGGTGAAGTTCGAAAGGACCCAAGGCAAAGTCTTAGACCTTGATGATGGACAGAATGTAATAGTTTTAGGTTACTTTTGCAGGCTCCACCATATACAACTGAGCCATAATCAAGCTTCGAGCGGACAAGAGATCTGTATAGGTGTAGGAGGGTAGCTTGATCCCCTCCCCACTTTGAATTTGACACGACTTTCAATAAATCAAGTGCATTCAGGCATTTAGTTTTTAAGGATTTGATATGAGGAAGAAAGGTTAAATGGGAGTCGAAAATCAGACCTAAGAATTTGGCCTCCTTGACAACTTTTATGGGAGTGCCATTTAAAAAGAGTTCTGGGTCTTTATGAGGTTTATATTTACGGCAGAAATGTATGCAATTAGTTTTGAATGTAGAAAATTTAAAGCCGTTTTCAAGACACCATTTATCTATTTTGTTTAAGCACAACTGCAGTTGCCGTTCGATAGTATGCATATTTTTCCCACGACAAGAAATACTAAAATCATCCACAAAAAGTGATCCATTGATTGAATCATGTAAAACCTTAGATAAACTGTTGATCTTGATACTAAATAAGGTAACAGACAAAATACTGCCTTGTGGTACTCCCTGATCCTGATTATAATGATCAGACAGTGTAGTACCCACTCGGACTTGAAACTGTCTGTCTTCTAAAAACTGTGATATGTATTGGGGTAGACGACCCCTTAAACCAAAATCAGGAAGATCTTTCAAAATACCGTACTTCCACGTCGTATCGTATGCCTTTTCTAGATCGAAAAATATGGACACAGCATGTTGTTTATTTATCATGGAATTTTTAATGAAAGACTCTAAACGTACTAAATGGTCAATGGTACTTCGATTTTTGCCACATTGAATGTCAGAGATAAGGTTGTTGGTTTCCAGGTACCAGACCAAACGATTATTAACCATACGTTCCATTGTCTTACACACACAGCTAGTTAAGGATATTGGTCTGTAATTAGTTGGATCTGAGTGATCCCGGCCAGGTTTAGGAATAGGAATGACAATAGATTTTCGCCATGACGATGGGAAAGTCCCAGAAGTCCAAATATTGTCAAATATAGTCAGCAAAGTTTCTAAACACGATTCAGGTACACAGCAAAAATAACTTGGTTTCCGTTCTTGCGGAAACCTGATGGATACTGGGTAATGTAGGTTTCCGCTAGGTTTCAGTTTCAGGAAACGCGCAATGAGAGTTTACGCATAGTTTCCACAACTGAAACTAACAAGTCTTAGTTTCCGTCATGTTTCCGTCAACTGAAACTGTAGTTGGAAGTTTCCATTTAGTTTCAGTTTACTGAAACCTTTATAGCTGGAGTGAGTACGTTTCTGGTCTTGCGGAAACCTTGTGGATCTTGGGTAATGTAGGTTTCCGCTAGGTTTCTGTACAAGGAAGATGACAATGAGAGTTCGCTGTTTACAAAGCTGAAATACGTTGTATTATCTTGTTTGTTTTATTTGAACAAAAAACTCTGGAAATGTTATGATTCAACTGTTTCATTTCTTAGAAAAGCTCACATTTTAATGCAACAGGGTAGTTGCAGTAGTACACAATTCGCTGTATTAAGAAACTGGGGCGCTCAAAGAAGAGTAACAGAATTCTCTCCACACAAGCATTGCTCAGGAAGTAGGCACACTGAATGAAGACGAGCTAGCCACTACACAAAGTGCTTTGTTTTTCTGTAGATGTTTGTTGGTGTATGCGAGTCCTGGTTAATATCTGGCGAAACATCTGAATCCGAATCAATCAGGCTCTCACATTGTGGTGGTAATAGGTCGCAAACCTTGAATGTGCTGTTAATATCTTGGTCACTGTCAGTGTCTTTAAAGGAAAAGGACATTCAGTTTGAATCATCAATTCAACTGAGAGACAATTCACTGAAGAAAAGCTTGTAAAATCTAACATTTCCAATGAATGAAACACAGCAATATATATGATAATGCAGATAACATGTATTACAAATATTAAATACGTATTACCATTTGCTCACTTTCAGTTATTACAGTTACATGTATGATACATACATTAAATATATTAAACATGGATAGCAAAGTGACAGTGCAAACTCGATTTTTAGTGAAATCTAAAAATTCTTTGATGACTAACCTGATGAAACATTTGTCATTCACCCGAAAAATCTTTACAAACTAACAAACATCTTGTCGTTACGGAGATGGAGATAACGTGTTTTTCTTGAAAGAGGCGTCTGGCAGTGAGGACAGAAAAGCCGTATTTCTCCTGGAATTTAACATTTCTGTATATGTTACGCTTGAATCCATGTACGGTTACACTTTGAGTGAAGTCAAAAAGGTTTGTTGTATGTATTTACATAGTGTCTGCTTCATTATAAAGCTGTATGAATAATATTGTTATAAAAGAGATTCCCTTACCGGGCATATAACAGATAATATAGCGTGAATTATAAATACCAATGAAGGCGTCTTGTCATTCTCCGAGTTTGTTGGTCCACAATCCATATCTGTAAATCAAATAACTGACACAATTATTCTTTCAGAAATATGAAACTTGAGGTGTGATGATAATGTCAATGCATTGTAGGGCTAACACATGCAACATGTACTGATGGACAAGGTTTTAATGGTTATAAAACAAATATCAAATCATCAAACTGATTAACTGGTACAGCTGGATACACAGAACTGACACAGAACATAAGATACTAGATAATTTGATGAACTAATAAATGTATGATGTGACTTGGTTGAAATATTTCTGGAGTACAGATTGTATGAAAAGATATAACGAAGACATATATACGGAATATCTCTGGATACCCATGTTAAAACAAATATTGTAGAAACCAACCATATTCCTGAAACTTATTTCTCGTGATTTTAGGCTGTCTTTCTTGACAATTACTTGTCGCAATGTCCACAAAGAACTGTGCCCCTGCGGCAGAAAGTGCCACGAATAGTCTACAGAAATTATGCATGTACAAATCATAGCCAAAGGGTCAGTGGGATTGTGCTTCATTCTTCATTCACATTGACAAATGAATTAAGGTTTGAAAGAAATTGTGACACATCACCAAATTATTTAGTAATAGTAGTAAAGGTATTCATCAAGTTAACGTAAAGGGTAGATATATAACTGTATAACTGAAAAGAACAAACAATGTATATATTTCTAACCCCCGTGCATGTTTTGAGCACTGTGCGTAAATTACTTACATGGTACGTGGGGGGACGGGGGGGGGGGGGGGGTCTATCCAGCAGAAATATATCCGGATACTACCTTCTCCTGGCAGGATTTTAGAAAATAACTTATTTGCCACAATAAAGTTTCCCATGAGTGCTAAATCAGTAGGACTTATGACGCTCGGGCCTGTTAAAGTAAGGTGAACATGTTTTCACAATTAATCACTGTTAATAATCACAAGGCCTACATATTGATGCTTGACACTGAGAAAAAACAATCAGTGACGCTAATGCGATGAAAAGACTGCTAAAACCATAACTGCCCACTGTTGTCACTTTGAGTACTTACATTCAATCCGCTGAAGTCCACTTTTCACACTCCCCTTTGATGTCGGCAATGTAAACAGTAGTATATACAATGGGGGTTCTGGACCACTTTCAAGAAATGTCTCTACAAAGCCTTATTTACTAAATAAGGCTTTGGTTGGGACCTTAGCTCTTGCTACTATTACCCCTACTACTTAACGTGTGTTGGAGGTAACACTGTGCCGTACGGTACGATTAATAATTCTTCTCTTACAAACCCCCTACCCGGCCCATCCCTCAAGTAGTACAAGTTAGGTTCGTCGGCTTTCATATCCACTTTATCTATGTTGTAAGTTTTGACTGACCATATAGGATCGGTGGCCCACTTACGGCTATTGCCCTCGTGTTCCCCCGGCTGGTATAGATACCTCACTAAGGCCCTATCTGGTATCTGTTTCTCCTTCCCACGCAATGGAGCGGCCGACTCTGCAACTATTGATTTTAGTTTGATAGCGTCTGCTGGTTTCTTACCGGTGAGACGGGTGACTTCATGGTTGATTGCCGACACCACCTTGGGTAACCTCGTGACCCATTCAGTCGATCGTTTTCCAGGGGTGGCCATCTCCCTAGCATACTGATGGCCAAACAAGCGCTCAGCCAAAGTCCTATTAAATCTCTCAACTATGGCTTGGCTGCGATGGGCTCCGGCCGTGCCACGCCTGACCTTTGTATCGTGTTTGGCTAGCAGTTGTGACACGGCACCCATGAACTCCCGTCCGGGGTCAACTTGCAGCTCTGTTGGCCACGTGAGCGGACTGCGTTTGTATATGCGTTCGAATCCTCTGGCTACCTGGGCCGAATCTTTCGTGGTCAATGGTTCGGCTTCCTTGTAACGACTGGCTACGTCCACTACGGTTAAGGCATACTTGTACCTCTTGTCGTGGGGTAGGAACAGTAGGTCTGCCTGGTGAACGCTATTAGGTATGTTAATACCGAACCTCCTTCTAGGCACGTAGCGTGGTGCCGGCAAATAGATCTGCCACAGGGCTTGTTTTTCAAGCCACGCTTTGGCTTCCTCCGGGGGTACTCGCGCTATTTTAGCTAGCTTATCTACTGCGCTAGCTCCTTTCCAGTACCCACGCAGGCTGTAGTAAATAGCCTCAAATTTTTTCATGTCCATACGCGTATGTGTTTATCCCATCAATAGCTATCCAACGTTTCGTGTCCATAGGCGACAGGGACGTCTTGTTTATAGTCAGTCCGTATATCTTATGCCCATCACTTCTAAGTGTGTTCATTTTATGTCTAAAGGTACGGGTCTTGAACAGGGCTTCCTTGAATCTGGCGTGTTTCATGTGTTGTTTCACCACATACTTCTTAACCCCCTTAGCCTTCCGGATCTCACTATTGTCGGCTTTCAGTATGGAGTACATCTTAGGTCTCAAACCTATGTACTCGGCTATGGGCGTGCCAGCACACTCGTCCTTCATCTTACCTAGGACCTTTTTATTTACCGTACTGTGTAGGGCATGGGTCTTAGGGTAGTCGCTGGTGTCGTATAAATCGAGGTGTTTTTTCATGTCCTCGTACACGTCCTCGGTTCGAATCTCCATCAGCAGGGAATCCGTGTCAGTGTACAGCACTTCACACCTGTCACCGTACTGTTTCTTGAGCTCGTTGTAGTAAAAGTCGTACATCAGGTGTTTGGATAAATCGAGGATGCTCATCCCCACGTAAACAGGCCGCTTGAATTTTATGTGGCTTTTCTTCATGTGTAGGGCAACCAGGTTGTCTGTGAATATCTTACTACGGTTGAATGCCGGACTGGCTATCAATCTCCTGAGCTTGTCTTCCTCACTCGACCGAACCAGCTTCACGGTCACGCGTTTCCTCAGGTTCTCCATAGTCTTACCAAACACCGAGTTGTTCATGAGCTTGTAGAGATTTTTCTCAAAATCACTGGTGGCTTTTTTTCGTAGGTCTGTGTTCATTCTGATGTAGGGCTCCATCCATGGGCTCTGGTTGAACATGAGCACCCTGTGTATTTTGGTCAGCCTCATACCCAACGAAAGGTACAGCTGTAGGTTGCGATAGTGAACGATGTACTTGGTCTTATTCATTAAGTTAGGCACGAGTTTTTCAACGTCTGTCACACGCCCACCTGACAAGTTATGTTGGTACTCAGACATCCAGTCTGGGTTAACCCTCATACGTTCGGGGGCCAGGGGGTAGCTGTTGTGTGATGTGTGTAATTCCTTGGTATACTCTAAGTCAACCTCGAGGATATACCCTTTGTTTGAATCTGGTGCAACCCCCATAACATCAACGTGGGGTACCCATTCGAATCCCCCTGTAGGTAGATACTGGCTCATGGCCCAGCCGTACAGGTTGTTTGCGTCGAGGTAGAGAATGTGATTGGTTGGTTTGTTAGGATCGTAACCTTTCACATATTGATTATTTGCTTTCGCGTATCGTTTGGATACCATGGAAATCCCACCTCGCAAGCCTTTCTCAATGAATAGGTGCATGTCGTAATCTGTGAGCAATTCCAAATTAACTCCGGTCTTTTTAAGCAAGGCGTCCCACGACAGACCTGGGCTGGTGTAATACCATGCGGGATCGAGTTTATACTGCTTTAAACACGTCCAGCTAAACATCTCAAACACGTCGGCTAACAGCAGTACATCTGTCCTCAAGTACAGGTCGTGATAATCACCCAGGTTCTTACAACCCAGTTTATTCCATACGTTAGTCGCGTGTGAGTAATCATCTCGTGAGACGGACGCCTCATTCAGCTTGCTATAAAAACAGTCAATAGGGGGTAGTCTGGTCTCGGTGAACTTGGCCCAACTATCCATGTACTCATAGGGGTACACACCCTTCCTCATAAGCAGGGGTCTAGTCTCGGCGTCTGTGTATCGATCGGTGATAGGGAAGGTATTGTTGGCCTTGACCAGACTGTCGAGTGATGATAGGAGGAACTGAAACGAGTCAATGAACCTAAGTCCGTTTAAGCTGAAGGAGATGTATCTCTCCATGTTGTTGGGGATGCACGTTATATTACCATCGATTTTCGCGATGGCCTGCATGATCAAGTGTGAGTCGTACCCTCTCAAGTTGTGAAAGACAACGGGGATGTTTATTGTCTTAGGGTTGATTTTAAGCTTGAGGTTGCACGCGCTGTGAGCGGCGCCTCTATACTTACCAGTTATGTGACAGTGATCTCTCACCGAATCACCGTTAAGTGGTGAGTCACACACGTGACAGTTAGTGCTACTAGCGTGAGCTAGCTTGTCGACTCGGGTCAGACGCATGGGAGCGATTCTATACAATGCATTCCTAATAATTTTTTCTTCCTCCTGCAAACACTTTAGAAACCTTTCAGCCGCGTCAGGGCCCCTATACACTACCAGAGCTTTCGTTTCCCCGTCACAACGGACGACAATGTATCCAAACGAACAGGCTTTATGCTCTTGTGTCATGTGGGTAAAGGCACCACTGGGAGCCTCGCCGGCGGCAGCCACTAAGGCTTCGAAGTCGGCGTATATGATATAAGGCACAGACATTTGGTTCTTGTGGTTACTGAATTTTAGGATATTATCACCTTCCTTAGGCATGTCGACTCGTATGGCCGTCTGCCCCACACCTTGACAATCATCCCGGTGGGATTCTAATAAATCAGCTCGGGTGAAGCCATGTAGGCATCGTTCACAGAAGTGGGTCTTTTCTCTGTGTGCCGATTGGTCATACAACAGCCTGCTAAAGTGTTTTATCCATGTGTAGTGATACTTGTCACCTCGCTGGATCATGAATATATTGATAACTTGGCGATCCTTCACCGGGCTGACCCTGTGTACTATTGTTGTGTTACCTTCGTGCCCAAAGACATTTATAGCCAGATTATTCTGTTTTTCTACTTTAGTGATCTGGGATATGGGGGTGGGTTCATCTATACCATCCCAGTTGAGCTCATCGTCTTGGGGATAGCTAGAAAGCCTATCTGAATGAGTGCCAGCTGGAAATAAGGCTGACCTGATAGCTAACCTCAGGCAATCGTTTCCTCTATTCTTAACGTTTACTATGGCATGTTTGTTCCTATAGTAGGGAGGCAAGGCTAGGTATGACCCACCTCTGAACAGCACGTAGTTAGCTATGTCTAGATAGACATTATCGATTTTATCTACAGCCCACCCGGACCCCAAGTGTGTGTAGCGTTCTAGGTATTCTCGTATCTGCTGAAAACTGGTATCGATTGATGTATCAATGGTCTCTGTATGTGTGACGACCTCTTGTTGACCTCGGAAGTAAGGCTGAACATATTCAGTGGCCCCTGTGGGGCCCCCAACCTGCTTATCGAGCGACATTTTCACTGTGATCTGAAACTTGATACTTCCTAGGTTATTTAGTTCCTGGTTGACCTTATCAGCTATCAGAGGCTTGATATCTGTAATGTCTATGTTTCTATCAACGTGCATGCGCCAACCTCTCAAATAGTTGCCTACAGCGCGCTCAGTGCGCACGAACTGTAGGTCAATAGCTCTATTCTGTCGTAATAATTCTACAAGCTGTGGTTTTCTCATACGGGAATACCCGCCTAAACCTAAATCGTGTGCCTCGGCTTTCAGTTGTTTTACAGTGGGACGTGCTACGGGGGCATGTGATAACAATGCGGTTAACCCGGCTCTCCCCAGGTTTGAATAACCCGTGTATCCAAGCTGTTTTGCTTGAGCTTTTAATTGTTTTACTGAAGGAGGGGCTAAACCTAGTAACCTCAACAATGCTGACTTCCGCATTCGAGAATACCCGATCACACCTCTCTGTTTTGCGACCCGCTTGAGCTCGCGTACAGTAGTCATTGTGTTTACACCTAAGAGAACCAATGTCTAATTGCTTCACAGTAAAGGGAGGTAACCCTTTCACGCATTGGAGTCTATCTTGAGCAGTCGCCTACGTTCTTTTATATAGCCTTTTTTATTCTCGTAGATGAGTTGATGTCTGACTACGTTCGCTCCGTGAGCTTTACATAGACAGTAGTGTCCTTTAACCCCGATACCACACACAGAACACGTGTAGTTAGGACTTCCCATATGGAAACAACAGAACCCCTGATTACTTATATAAGTATTTTAATTTAATTGCTTCGCAACCAACGCAGTAGCTGCTATACCCAACACTATGAAGCCCAGTTCACGATTCATTTGTCCCTTGGATGGTGTGTAGTACTGAGCGAGTGTGGGTTTATTGAGCGGTTCCAATTGTTCACCAGTTAGTAGGTAGTATTCTTTCATTGCTTCATCAACATCGTTGAATGTTTGAACGGCATGGTTTTCACGCTGGAGTTGTTCGTTAATAAAATCGATCCTCTGGAGACGTTTTTTAGCGTACTCGGCCTGTGCTCTTTGTAATTTCTCAGTAGCGAGATCGTGCCGATTCCTTTCTTCCTGTATTTCAGCCGCGTGATCATCTCGTTTCGAGAAGAGGAAATTACTCCCGGAAAATGCCAGGGCATTCACTAACGCCCCACCGACCATCATAGCTATCGTGGCCATCCCTATATTTATTTCATTATATTATCAGGTTTGATCCCTTGTTTCACTAGGATGTCTTTTGTGGCCATCGCCATACCAAGGTTCATTATGAGCATACCCATATCCTGCAGGTTGAAATCTAGCTTGATAGTTGGTTGTTTAAGCACCATTTTAGTCAACCGAGCGTACCCTACTGCTAGACTGGCGACCACTGTGGCGTGGTATGCGTCGTTAACGAACGTTTTCCCCTCAGACATTATGTATATGATATAAAATATTAAAATTATAACATGATATGCGGGTCAATAGTGGGGGTGGGGGGCTCACTGTTGGGTGGGGGCTCACTGTGGGAGGGTACCCCCACGTATAACCACGAGATAGCCAAGGCAGCAGTTACACCTACAGCCAACAACAGTCGGGGGTTGGTCACTTTATGTTGGTTACACCACCGTTTTTTACCGGCAGCTACTCTCTTAGGATTCTTCTGTCTGGTTACTGTTGGGGGTACCCCCACTGGGGTCACTTCCCTCACTGGTTCCTGTGAAGGGGTCTCCACCGTCACCTCGGGAGGGGTTTCCCTCACTGGTTCCTGTGTCACTTCCGTCACCTCGGGAGCAGCATCCATCTATACTATTATTATTATTCTTTCTCTCAAATTGACAATGTTTTGCCGTGATAATCGCCGCCGTCACTGGAGCCAACAACATACCATATTTGTGGTACAGCCCGCAGCTGATAGAGCTCACGGCGTGTTCGATAAAAGGGTCTTTCTCGAGGTCCTCCCACAGGTAAAGTCGGCGCTCTGGTGGAATGGGAAGGAAGTGTGATACAATACCGGTGTATATCTGGGTCATAGCCGATCCTATTGTCTTTGTCATTTCTGCTCCGAGCCGGGACTCGTATCTAGCGTACAGCTTATCGATTTCTTCGGCTGACATTTTGTGAATTTTATCCGGAGTGTAGTCTCCAAAGTAATGTTTGGCTTTGCCGCCAACAGCCAACGCCACCAGTTTCTCTCGCTTGGGGGAATCCCCCACAGTGGGAGTACCCCCCAACTGTTCGAGCAATTCCTCACACTCCATCTTATAATATAACAAGTAAGATTTAGTTTTAACTATATAATACCCGATACAGACAAAACACAGAGAAATGAAGGTTAAGTTGCACACGACAAATACTTCAAATATCATAGCTATGCTTAGCATTTGCTTAGCTTTGCTTAGCTTTGCTTAGCTTTGCTTAGCATACTATATATGCTACTGGTTGGTAGGTCTTTAGCACGAGCTTAGCGTGTTTAGTTTCAGCGAGCTGTTTCTTCACCCGTTCCCGTTCTAATTTGCTCATCACATCGTTCTCTCTCAAACACTCCTCGAACGAATCCCTGTCCTTGCAGTGAAATAAGGCCACCCATCGCGTCTGCTCCCTGAGGTCTTTCAACACCGAGTTGAACTTCTGCGTTAGCACCCAGACGCTGTGATTTGCATGCCGGCCGGAGAAGGCCAGGTACGATAGCATGTCTCTCTTTTTTGTTATCTCGCGATTAGCGCTGCAGTCGTCCAGTATGAACAGCGTCGGTTCCCCTTTAAATTTCTCGTGAAGAGCTTTCAACCAGTCCTGCAGGCGTGTTCCAGGGTCGATTTTGTGTACGTCCGGGTCCGTCATCACAGAGAGGTCGCGCGTACGTTTTATTCATGCTCAGAGTAGGGCACATGATAACGATGTTATCGAACACATCCTTGTAGTAACCCTCCAACATATCCAACACGAAAACGGTCTTCCCACAGCCAGTCTGCCCGCACACTATGGCGCAGTGTGGGTCAGTGGGGAGTTGTGGGTACCCCTGGGGGGTGTGGGGGGACTGTTTATTGTTGGGGGGTGTGGGGGGGTACCCCCCATCAGTAGATGGCTTGCACGAATCTCCCATTGTCTATATTAAGTTGCGCGTCCATAATAACGTACAGATATAATTTCAACTTACCAGCGGGTTGAGCCTTCTTAGTAATCTGGATGGTTATCCCTTCGCTGCCGTTATCTATACGGCGCCCGCTACCGTGCAGTTTATCATCATCCGTGGATCGCATGTCCAACCATAGGGCGTACTTGGTGGTCAGGTATTCACCGATCTGTACAGAGCCGAGGTCCAGGTCCTTTGTTATGTAATCCCCCACTGGTAGCTTTTTTATCTCATCCCACTGCTGGTGTGGTCTCATACCATGACTGAACAGCTGGTTGGGCACGCCCTCGATGGTCACTTCCACCTTTTCAATCTCGGGGTTGAAAAACTTCTCGCTGTCCCTCCGGAATGGATCGTAATACTCCACGGGGACGACCAGGATACCTTTCATCGATCGCGCCGGCACGTTCAGGTTGATATTCCACACAGTGTCGCTCTTATCTCGCACGACTGATCTATGCCTCAGTACGCGATCGTACAGGATAGCCATCTTCCCAGAGTACTGGCTTCGAACCTGCCTGGCCAGCTCCGGGCTAGTGACCATGTCGAACTCCAGAGAGATGTTGTCTATGGCATAACTGGCCTCATCACCGTTCGGCGTACGCACTACTTTGCTATAGTCGTTAAACGTGAGCTCGTATTCGAGCCTATCACCCAGCGCGGCCTGGTAAAACGGCGCGTGTCCCGTGAGCAACTCGAAGTCGAGCGGCACGCAGAATCGATTCCCGTATGCTCGAGCGATGGCCTTTTCACCGTCCGATAGCTTGTCTTGCTGGTCTTGCGTGAAGACATACCCTATGCGCGCCCGGGTTGATTTGCTGATGCCCTGGTACACATCATTGACTCGTTCTCCCTCGCTTTTCCAGAGATCCCTGTAGCAGTGAAACACGTCGCTGTCGTCGATGCTCAGCACCTCGTTACCGCTGATCTTGACGGTCGTTTTCTTGATGATAGCTCGACCCACGTTCCGCACTAGCTCGCGTTTGTCGTTGTCAGAGGTCAACGTGATATTGAACGCCAGTCGAACAGTGCCTGGTACAATGAGGTCATTCTCACCAAGGTTTGGAAATCTAACCAGCAGAGTTTGATTCTGGTCTATCTTGCTGGGATTGTTGGTGATGGTCACCGACTGTCGCACGGCTCTGGCGCCTAATGGCTCTCTCAATCTTCTGAAAGGATCTAATTTTCTGCCGTACATTGTTATATAAATGAAATATATTTTTAATACTAATGGATGAAGACATACCTATGGATGATATGTGGGACGATAGTGCCCAGGCATTCAATGATGACCTGGAGACCTCATTCTCGCAAAGTGATGAGCTCCTTAAAGGCGCCGTCGACGATTATTACAACGCAGTTGAAAATAAATCCAAACTCAAGCCGTTGGGAAGGAACTATTCCGATTTTACCCTCAGCAATGGCACGCTGCGTTTGAAGTCTCGCCCGGAGATCGATCTCATGAATAAACGCACTAGAGAACCGCTTGCTTTATCAACATTGGCCGGTAAATATGGGATTGACTTTATCCGCGATGAACTAGGCTTAGAATATTACGGTGGCGCGCGACCTAAGATTCCTCCGAAGTTAGTTCAAGGTCTGGAAGGTATCAGGGACGCCCCATCGGATCAAAACATGACTTATGATATTAAAGAAGTGTTGACCGACTACGAGAACAAACCCTTCCCGGGTCTCGAATTTACCGTTCGGGAACTGAGGGGGTTGGACCTGTTGATGCAAACCATTCGTGGTCAGCTCTGGAAAAGCACGGCCAAAATGAGTGAGATAGACGACCACATCGCCTATGAAAAGAAAAAACTCGGTGAAACTGAGGACGAGTCTATGAAAGCCACCATCGAGGAACGAATACGTAATTTGGAAGATGAAAGGCAGACCTGGTTGGAGACAGCGTCCGGCTACAAAGAAAAGCTTAGATCCCAGGTCAGCCGTGTGCGGGAAACCATCAATCAAGTCCTCCACCGAGACACCACGTTAGCAGATAGGATTCGGATATTATTCCGGGAGCAAGGGATCACCATCGCCAGTATTCTGACTGCATTGGGTTTCATCATATCAACCCTGGTGGTGTCACTGGTGGGAGGAACCCCTGTGGGGCCTGCCGGCGGCGGGGGAACTCCAAGTAGCGGTGGGGGTGTTAAAGACTGGATAAAAAAACTCGGGGAAGGCCTAGCTAAACTGGCTGGTAAAGCCGCCGAAGCCCTTCCCGGCATCCTGGGTAGCATCGTCTCGTGGTTGTTGAGCGCTCTGTCTAAAACTGCCATGTGGCTCAGTCAAAACCTGTGGGCAGCCATCGTCGCTGTGGCGGGTCTGGTGTACGTAGCGGCTAAGAAATCTTTAACCAAATAAGTCCCAAAGTTACCCCACCAACCACCAGGGCCGTTTTATTATCAATATGCTGCCGATAGGGGGGTACCCCCACATGCATATGGGGGTGTGTGGGGGCACATGAACTTTAGACTCCGGGGGTGGCGCCACTATACCCTTTTCACGTGGTGGGATGTGTGGGATATAGGGGGTGTTAATATCGGGGTTGATACCCAACTTTTGGTCCGCCGTGGCTATGACTATTTTGTTGTTATAACCCACCACTTTTTTTATTCTCAGTTGCATATCACTCGGAGCCATGTACAGCCCCACGCCGAACACGTAATTGACTTTCGATCTGGCGTATTCTAACACGTTTTGGTAACGGTCGATGGCCCTCGGGAGATCAACTGGAGAATTGATAGCATCCTCAACGTTGGAAACGAATTGTGTCTGAGCGTCGTACGCAGTTCCCTTACCGAGGATGTTGGAACGCGTCATCAACTGCGCACCCAACAGCGCCCACACGTACTTTCGAATCGAGTCGTTCAAGCGTATTGTACCAGCACGAGTGAATCCTTTCGATGTTTTTTAGATCATTTTAGTCCAGGCTGTGGCTGCATCAGGATTGGTTTGCTTTATACAGCTGACATGGATCTTTTCATTCGTTGTGGGGCCTGTAAATTTATGACGGTTTGGGTTGTATGAACCATCTTTAGAACCGGCATAATATGTTCCGGACCTGTAGAAGTACACGAGAACTATACCGAGACCATGGTTCACACCAGGAAGGCAAAAGTCTTTATTCGTTGGAATCTCAAACTCCCCACAAATACGTTCATAAGCGCGTCTATCATAGCCGTTATTCGTCATACTCCACCCTATATCTTGGGGAAGAGGAGCCTTTATTTCCTTTAATATTCGTCTCGTTTGATAATAAATATGAAACAAAATAACCGCCTTACTCAGTTCGTCTATACCGTAGTCTGGTGTCACACCCGACCCTGTCGTCGCACACCACACAGCAAAGTTGAGTTGGTTCTGCCAAAACTGCATTGGGTTTTGATTCCAGTTTACCACCGCCTGATCGTTATTAACGGACACGATATATTTTTCAAAGATATCAATAAAGGTTGTTTTAAACCCCGTACCATCTGCATTCACCACGATTTTCAAGTGTGCTAAATCCATATTATAATATATAATTCATATATTATAATATGTACATAACACTTCCAGGAATAACGAGCGGTGAGGCCGTTCAGCTGACGCACGCGATCGATAACACGTCAGGTCAACTCGAAGTCGCACTCTGCGATATCACCTACCTACCGCAATGGACTAACATTAATATCAGCAACAATAAGCTGTTCGTCAGTGGAACTCGCAGCCAGATAACTGACGGCTACTACAGCGTGTGCTCTCTAAACGACGAGGTCTTCAAACCCCTGGGAGCCGAACTCAAGATGAACGACTCAAACGGTACAGTGGTGTTAATCAACAACGGAAGAACCTCCTTGAGGCTCGGCCGACCATTAGCGAGGATACTCGGTATGTCTCCTGACGAGATAAAACCAACAACAACCGTCACAGGCACGAAGTTACCCGACCTAGTACCGTACCGAGAGCTGTACATTCATCTCGATCAGGTGAGCACAACGTACAACATTCAAGGAGGTCACCCTTCCACTATACTGAGAGCAGTGCCGGTGAAAACTGAGAAATACAACGACGGTAGAACCGAGTCGTTTTCACCACGGCAGTATAAGAGATTAACCCAGGGCAACATACCTGAGCTGACAATATTGGTGTTAGATATAAATCATAATCCTGTAAATATAGGATACCTCAGCTTAACGCTTCATATAAAATGACCAGCGCACAAGGACCCGGAGTGAAAAAATGCGTCAATATCGGGATCTCCGACCTCGGAGACACACGCGGTTTCGACGCTCCCGGAGTAGATGGTAAATCGTACGCCTTGCAACTGAAAAACAACATTTACAAACGCGTTGAAATCCCCTCCGGTGGAACCCTAAGTGATATAGTAGATACCACAAGAGCAACAGTCAACACTAAGTACACCCTTGTCAACACCGGTGATAATAATTGGGTAATATACCCATCGTTCGGGGGTAAACTGTTCGACTTAGACGATGTTGAGAGCACTACCGTCGCCCGAAACAAGCCATATATGCTCGTCTTCACCGAAGATGACAAGTGGGTGTTGTTACCCGATAACAACTGGTTTATCAATATTAGACTCGTCTCTCCCTACGTGTTCACGGATAACAAAGACAACCACCTAAACAAAGTCGTGAACAATGGAACCATGCTCGTGGCTTACGTCCCAACTCAGAGACGTAGCGTAGTCGTCAGCCCAGTCCACACTGTGGCAGCCCACATGCTATCGAGTAAACCGGCCATACAAAACGTGAAATTGCAGTTGGTGTCTGAATTCGAAGGCATGGCCACTCTACTAGAGAGTCTAACGGCAAACGCAACACTGATCATCAAAGTCTACCTAGGGGAACCATCGGGGAATGATGTCGAGATCGTGAAGGGGATCAAACTCGGGTGGGGTAAACAACATCAGTATCAAGTTTGCAATGTTTACGTGCGGGTGGGTGTCGACTCCAAGACCAGTCTGCAGGGGGTCAACGTGATCGTGGAAAACAAGATATCACTAATCAATATCTTCCTGCCTGACAACATACACTTCATGGGTATGAAGTTAACCCCTGAATTATTATCAGAAAACCAGTTGGAAATTATATCGTAATAGTATAATAATGACCAGTCATCATCCCAACACTACGCTTAACGACCTAGGAGACACGGAGGGATTCGATCAGCCTGGTGAGGAAGATGAATTATATATCCTGCACTTCAAAGACAACGTGTACAGACGGGTGCCGTTACCAGATTTAAAAGAGCCCAAATGGCTGATCAACTTAACATTCACCTCACCTTATATCACATTAAATAATGGGGTTGTCTCTAAGATTAAGAACAACGGTATCTGGGCCGGGGATTTCATTCCGGAGAAGACATTAGTACACATAGCATCTACTGGTTACGAAAAAAAGGGGTTAAGTGCTTATGCAAACAATAAATTAACATTTAGCAGTAATCTTGATAGAATATCCTCCCCTTTCACCCTCATCATAGAAGTCTTCTTTACGTCTATATTCCATGGAACCTCCCCAATAGTACACCAAATTTTACCCGGGGTGTCAATACGCTGGTCTTACATAGACCAATATTGTCGTATTGTTATACAACGGGATACCACGGGTCCTATAAACCATTTAATAAGCCTCCGTGGGGTTTCTATTACAACAGGAAATTCTATTAGCCTCTCACCTATTGCCCTGACTAGTAGTCTAGAACTTGTAGACTTCAAATTCATTGATAGATTTTTAACTGAAACCCAATTAAAATATCTTTCAAAATATACATTATAGGATGGGTCTGTACCCAGTCGTAGAGGAAGTAGCGAAGACGCTGGAAACCGTAGATGGGTTCCGGTTGAGACAGTTATGTGATGTGAAACGTCAACTAGAACAAGACCGTGACACGCGGAAAGCACTATGTAAAAAGTACAATAGAGCTTTCAATATCGTGGACGGGGCTGACACTACCCTTATGGCAACCAGCATGGGACTAGGGGCGGCAGGCGTTGGGTTGTTAGCTACCATCGTGGCTGCACCTATAGTGCTAGGTATTGAAATAACAGCTGGGGTGGCAGGGTTGGCAGGGTTGGCGCTTAAGTTAGTATCACGCAGACTTAATCGTAAGGCATTGAAACACGACGAGATCAGGGTTCTGGCCGAAGCAAAGCTGAACACAGTGAGTGAGCGAATTTCCACGGCACTCTCTGACAGTAAGATCTCAGAAGAGGAGTTTCGTTCAATCCTATCTGACCTCAAAAAATATAACGGAATGAAACAAGATATTCGATCCAAGTCTCGTAAGTCTGCTATCAGCGAGGACAAGAAAAAAAAGTACATAGAACAGGGGATACAAAAAGCCCAGCAAGCCTTTATTATGAACACCAAAGAGATCGTAGGCGGTTCACGTTAAACTGTTTCATCGATATAAACGTGACATAGGCACAGACGTTAAGTAGTAGGGGGAACACGAGGACGATAGCCGTAAGCGGGCCACCGATCCTATATGGTCAGTCAAAACTTACAACATAGATAAAGTGGATATGAAAGCCGACGAACCTAACTTGTACTACTTGAGGGGTGGGCCGGGTAGGGGGTTTGTAAGAGAAGAATTATTAATCGTACCGTACGGCACAGTGTTACCTCCAACACACGTTAAGTAGTAGGGGTAATAGTAGCAAGAGCTAAGGTCCCAACCAAAGCCTTATTTAGTAAATAAGGCTTTGTAGAGACATTTCTTGAAAGTGGTCCAGAACCCCCATTGTATATACTACTTAAACAAATAAACGAATGGCGACAGGATCACGTCCACGCGAGACTATCTAATTGTTACAAAAACAACTCACAACAGGGTGTACCTTCCTCTTTTGTTGTAGAACGCGGAAATCTACTGTCAAATGGTCACATTAGATTTATTTTTAAAAAAACAATGACAAAACTGTGTATTTCCCGTGAGTGTTAGCGAGACGCCATCTTGTTTGGCGGGTAGGAACAAATTTGTTTTCCTAGCAATTGTTTTCAAAACTTTAAGCATAAGATGGCTGCGTCGTGTAAACTTTGCCATGGCCACCTCACTTTACCCAAAAGCACTCGGCGAAAGAATTCGCGACTTGGAGAAGAAAACAGAGAACGGATGCGAAAATCTCGGTGTACCTCGGATGTGTCAGGTAAGACCGAGGGTTATTTTATTGTCAAATAACGTTTAAAGAATTATTGCGTTAATGACAGAAATCGGATAGATTCTAAAGTTTATCCCGAGAATGTATATTTTCGCTCGTATTATTTTTAAATGTTATCGTAAAATCTAAGTAAAATAGGCCTGAAAAATAAGTTTGTGTATATTCCATTTCAATAGATCGACATGGTATAGATAAACCAAGCTTGTATTTGTAAGTAACTATCTTAGTACTAACCACAAGTATTTATTTAAGTTTAAAGGGGCAGAATTTTTATTTTAGTGCTCCTGTTAATAGTTTGCAACTCGGTTAACACTTGTACAAAAGGTGTTGGGGGGGGGGGGGGGGGGGGGAGGGGATGAAGTACGATCTGCATCACAAAGATCCGCCATATGTAGTGGTTCACTCATGGGTTTACTGGGTATTGCAAGATATATTTCACCAATTCAGATATTTTAAAGAATGATAAAAATGATGGGCTTTTACAATGGCAACATTTCGGTGCAATTTATTAAATGCAATCCTGGATCATTAGTGAAATGAAATTGTTTACCCCCAAATTCGCTCAGAGGGGTCAGATGTGTTTCTGAACTATTTGAGGCAAACACTAAATTCATATAAGAAACTGTTAGCTTTGCGTAGGATACATTTGAAATTTCATGTAATTTTTCAGTAATTTAAGACATATGTGTTGAGCATAATCATATATATATATATATATATATTCCCGTGTGGACCCGGGACAGAATGTGTCCACAGCACCCCATTGCTTGTCGTAAGAGGCGACTAAATTGGGCAACCTGTTTGCCGTGGGTTGCGTCCCGTGTCGGTGGAGGACGGGATCCTGGTGGTTGAGGGCAGTAGGGGACTGAACCATTTTGCTCCTATTGCTCAACACACCACTTCGGCCCTTACTTCATCTAGACGGGTGGTAGAATCGGCCCGATTCTATCAATCGGCTGGTCACGCCATGCCCTGTGCATAGAAACTATTTTCGCACATTTGATTTATTGGGCATTGGTCTTTTTGACGTCTAGTGTGTAATACCTTTTTGCTATATCTACTTGCCTAGAGTCCTATGCCAGAAGGCGGTGGCTCATGGGCCAATCTGGTGATGTGGACCTCTGTGTTCTATATGTCTCCAATTTCTTGCTAATAGCCGAACCAGCCTAGCATTTGAATTGGTAGACAAATGTAGCTACTCATGTCGTATTTACTGGAGTATACCACTCCTGTATCCTTAGTGTTTGCAGGCTGGAGTTCCACTGCAGTACAACACTGTCCTCGTTGACACTCGGTGGCGGGTGGGGAGCGGGAGTGCTGAATCTATTATCATCACCATGTCAATCACCCTTTCTGGTTCCACGAGAAACGACAAAAAAAGACGTTTAGAGCCTGATCATCTTTCTTGTAATGAAGATGTTTCAGGTCCAACACACCAAGAACCTTGGCCAAGATTCATAGTTATTGAATCTACCAATGGTGAACCACTCAAGATCAATCCATTTCTAGTATCAAAGACAATACAATCTATTTGTGGAGAGGTTAAGAACGTTTCACGTCTCAGAGGAGGTACACTTCTTGTTGAGTGTGCGCGACGACAGCAATCCATAAATTTATTGCAACAACATCAATTTGCCAACGTCAATGTTGCTGTCTCAGCTCATAGAACTCTGAACTCAAGTAGAGGCATTGTTAGGGATAGAGCCCATTGTCTGGCGGACATGTCCGAGGATGAAATAGTGGCTGAACTTAAGGATCAGAATGTAACTTCCGTCAAACGCTTTCCTGTTAAGAAACAGGATGGTAGCATTGTACCTGGCCACACTTACATGTTTACCTTTTCATGGTGCACTCTGCCAAAGTCAATCAAAGCCGGCTATTTCAATATCGGAGTGGAGGTGTATATCCCCACTCCACTCCGCTGCTATTCCTGTCAGAAGTTTGGACACGGGTCTAAGTCCTGTCGAAACACTCCTCGTTGTCATCGTTGTAGTGAACATCATCAGGACTCTGACTGCAGCAATGATATTAAATGTGCCAATTGTGGAAGCAGTCATCTTTCCTCTTCTAAATGTTGTCCTGAATGGCAAATGCAATCTAAGATACTTAAATTAAAGTATGAAACAAATATTTCCTTCATGGAGGCTAAAAACAAAGTCCTTAGCCAGAATCAACATAATCCCTCTCCCACTGTGACATACTCTGCTGCAGTCTCACGACGACCAGAAACAATCTCTACTTCGTGTCAAACGGATTTGACCTGGATGGCTTCTGAGAAACCTGTTCATGTGAATAGTACTTCTGGCAGTCAGGGCTTTTTTACAACGTCTGCCTCTCAGACTATTAGTCATGTATCAGGTGAAGTTGTTCAAACAGCTATAGATGTTGAAACGTCAAAAGGTGAAATGTCAAAATCGCAAAGAAAGCGTCTAAATCGTAGATCAAAGAAATCTCCTGCTGATACTCCTGTAGAGGTTCACAATTTGTTTGAGCCTTTGGAGATGGATGATACGCCATCTTCACAAAACCGAAATAACGGTACACCCTCCTCTCGTACACGTGAGAGGTCTCCAATAGAACCGCCATGAGTAACGCTACAAATGTAGTACAGTGGAATTGCAGAGGGCTTAGGAATAATTTTCACGAAGTCCAATTATTAGCTCAAGATTTAAACCCATCAGCATTTAGTCTACAGGAAACATTTCTTAAACGTGATGATAAGTTTGAAATGCGTCAGTACAACTCGTATCACTGTTTTTCACCTCCGGGGGATAAAGCAACCGGGGGTGCTTCCATTTTGGTGAGACAGGGTATCATTCATAGCCCTGTTCCTCTTACAACTAAACTTCAGGCTGTTGCTGTCCGACTAACCTTACACGTCACGATCACACTCTGTTCGTTGTACATACCACCATCCTCGACTCTTCAGCTATCAGAACTTCAGGATTTATATTCCCAATTGCCTGGACCCTGTGTTATAACGGGAGATCTCAACGGTCATAATCCTCTGTGGGGAAGCAACGATACGAACAATAAAGGTAAAATTCTTGAAGATTTTGTTTCTAATAATGACTTGTGCATATTTAACGACGGTTCGAACACATATCTACATCCAGCAACGGGTACATATTCAGTACTAGATTTGTCAATCACAGATCCAACCATACTTAATGAATTTTCATGGTCAGTCCACGGTGACCTGTGTGGTAGTGACCATTTTCCGACAGTAATCACTGCTAGAAATCCAACTGATGATCTGTCGACGTCAAGATGGAATTTTTCTAAAGCTAATTGCCCTTTATTTCAGACTAGTTGTACTAAAAACTTAAAACCAGAATTTTTCATGGACGCTCATGATGCAATCCAGTCATTTTCGGAGACACTGAAACAAATTGCTGATGATACTATTCCTAAGTCCTCTGTAAATCCACACATTCGTAAGCCATGGTTTGATAACGAATGTAAACAGGCCAGTAAAAGTAGGAAGAAAGCAGAAGACTATTTTCGCCGACACCCTACTGTTCACAATTTAGATAAAGTTAAAATTTTAAATGCCAAGGCTCGACGCACATTTAAGCAGAATAAACGTCAGTCTTGGAGAAAATATGTTTCCAAGATCAATTCACGCACACCTATTTCAAAGGTGTGGAATATGATACAAAGAATAAAGGGCAAAGGTTCCAAATCTACCGTTCAACATTTAAAGGATGGTGATAATTTATTAACGGATAAGGCTGACATTGCCAATAAGCTTGGTGAAACTCTCGCCAGGCACTCATCTTCATCCAATTATGTCCCTGAATTTCAAAAGCACCAGAAACAACAGGAGAAGAAAACAATCAATTTTAACTCGGACAATGGTGAAGATTATAATGAATTATTTTCACTGCATGAGCTCTATACCGCCCTTGAACAGGCTCATGATACAGCTACAGGGGCTGATGGTATCCATTATCAGCTCCTGAAGCATTTGCCCAAAACATGTTTGGAAGCGCTGCTTAATATATTTGATAATATCTGGACTACAGGTAATTTTCCAAATTCCTGGCGTAATGCCATTGTAGTCCCAATACCAAAGCCTGGTCGAGATCATACTGATCCATCTAATTATAGACCAATCTCCTTAACGAGTTGTGTATGTAAAACCATGGAGCGAATGGTAAATAATAGATTAACATGGTATCTTGAAACCAACAACCTGATTACAAATATTCAATGTGGTTTCAGGAAAAATCGCAGTACCATTGATCATTTGGTACGTTTAGAATCCTTTGTGAAAAATGCTATAGTAAATAAACAACATGCTGTATCAATTTTCTTTGATCTCGAGAAAGCTTATGATACCACGTGGAAGCATGGCATTTTAAAGGATTTACATGATTTTGGTTTGAGAGGTCGTTTACCTCTTTTTATATCACAGTTTTTACAAGACTGGCAATTTCAAGTCCGAGTGGGTTCTACCCTGTCTGATCATTACAATCAGGATCAGGGTGTCCCTCAAGGCAGTATTTTGTCTGTCACATTATTTATTATTAAGATCAACAGTCTATCAAAGGTTTTAAATGATTCAATTGATGGATCATTATTCGTGGATGATTTTAATATCTCTTGTCGTGGTAAAAATATGCACACCATTGAACGGCAATTACAGTTGTGTTTAAATAAAATAAATAACTGGTGTCTTGAAAACGGATTTAAATTTTCTAAATCCAAAACTAATTGTATACACTTCTGTAGAAAATATAAACCTCATAAGGACCCAGAGCTAACCTTAAATGGCTCTCCCATCAAGGTGGTAAAGGAGGCCAAGTTCTTGGGCTTAATTTTTGATTCCCATTTAACATTTCTGCCACATATTAAATCTCTTAAAGCTAAATGCCTCAAGGCGCTCGATTTGTTAAAAGTTGTATCCAATTCAAAGTGGGGAGGGGATCAGACTACTCTCCTTCACTTATATAGATCACTTGTCCGCTCTAAACTTGACTATGGCTCAATTGTATATGGTGGAGCCTGCAAAAGTAACCTTAAACTTTTAGATTCAGTGCATCATCAAGGTCTAAGACTTTGTCTTGGCTCCTTTCGAACGTTCCCATTGAGAGCCTCTTCGTCGAGGCTGATGAGCCATCCCTTGACCAACGCCGTATAAAATTAGCCTTACAGTACGTGACAAAACTACATTCCAATCAGTCAAACCCTGCCTATAACTGCATCTTTAATCCCCTTTTTGAGGAACGGTACAACAGAAAAACTTCTCTTGTTCCGCCTTTAGGCCACAGAATTAAATCGTTTATTTCTGCTGCCGGCATTGAGCTGGACAATATAGCACCTTCCCGTCTTCTTTCTTCTCCTCCTTGGCAGTTAGTTAGGCCACAAGTCGACCTAACACTAGCCACATTTAAAAAAAACAGAAACTAATGAATTACAACATAAACAAGAATTTAATCAATTGAAACATAGATATAGCAATTATAAATCCTTATTTACAGATGGGTCCAAGGATGGTGGCGCAGTGGCTTGTGCCACTGTCATTGGATCCAGAACAATATCTTCTAGATTACCAGATAATAGTTCTATTTTTACAGCAGAAACAAACGCCATATTATCGGCTCTCAAATATATTCAAAGACACACTAAACAGAAACAATATATCATCTTTTCAGATTCTCTTTCTTGCCTTCAGGCGATTAACAATATTTCTTGTAAACATCCACTTTTAATTGATATTATTGAATTGTGTAATAATCTTGCTACTGGCCAATGCGACATCGTCTTTTGTTGGTTACCCAGTCACGTAGGCATTTCTGGTAACGCAATGGCCGATCTTGCTGCTAAGGCAGCACTCAACAAATCTGTGACACCACTTCTTATTCCCTACACTGATTACAAAGCTACCATTAGATCTTATACCCGTGATCTGATGCAGAAGAAGTGGGGCACCCAAGTGGGTGTAAATAAATTACATGGAATTTTATTATCGGTAGTCTAGATTAATAAGTGAGATTTTAGTGGCTGTGCCCTTGAGGGGGGTTGAAGTATTGTAAACGTATTGTCCTCCTGAGAGGGTACGTAAGTCCAAAACATTCTATGTAAATTTAGTACGACCAAACTTTTAATCGTAGTATATTTGTTGTTTTTAATAATGGCTAACTTTCAGCATAATCGCCAACGGCTGAGGGGATGGTGTAAATCCATCTGGGGTCCATGCAGGAAGCAAATGTACTGTAAGTCCCCATGGTCCTTAGTATGGTGATCTACCTTCAGTTGTTGGCAACCTATAGCTCATTTTTATATTGTACTGTCCTCTATAGATACATTGTTTTAGGTCTATTCACTAGTTTTATATTTTATTCTGTGATATTCTAGTCCCTAGTATGGTGATCTACCTTCAGTTGTTGGCGATCTACAGCCCGTATTTTATGTTGTATTGTCCGAATAGTGGTAATTGTTTTAACTCTCCACACTAGTTTTAATTGTAAATGTGATGCTCTAGTGGTTTTACTGTCCTTTGACGACAGGATTTTATAATGTATACATATTTCATTTCAGTATCAAAATGGTCTCGTCACGATATGGCTGAAATATTGCCAATGTGACGTTAAGTATTAACTCACTCACTCATATATATATATATATATATATATATATATATATATATACCAGTTATATATATACCTGTTATATATATACCTGTTATATTTAACGTATTTGATTTAATCTTTTAGGCTGTTGTGAGAAAAATCTTGACACGACTGCTCCTGGAGGATCACCCTTGTCTATCGAAGGTATGTGCTCATGTTACTAGGTAATTTCACTTTGAATATTTCATTAATTCACTTCCCTACGTACGTTTTCTCAAAATGAAAAATACATGAAAGTATCATTTGCAGATAGATTTGAATAGCCGGTAAACTAAATCAGTTTCACATTACACCTGTGTGAAATTGCCATCAAACTGACCCCTTGATTTTACAATGCTTAATTGCTGCAAGGTTATGTCATGTGATATAACTAAACTTCTTTTATCATGATCTTTATGTCAGTTACCGGTTACATAACTTTGGCACACAGCATGTGCATAGAATTTGCACGAAATAACACAAAGGATGGTTAGCCTTTTTGGAAGTTATTTTAAATCATTTAACTACAAAATGGTAAACTTTCAGAACAATATATGTATTCAAAGTGATAAATCTGTAGTTTACTTGGTTGTATAATTTTCACTGACGATCTTTAATTTTAATTAGACATTGTGTTGAAGACAGATTTATGGATGTTAACTACAGTAACCCAGCCAGCATGGCATATACAACCTTTGCCTAACAGATGAACTAAAATGTGTGAAACATGCTGTATAGTACTTTAAACATTTATTTTCAGAAGCGCTTTGTAGAGTGTGGCGGAACAGGCGTGATGATCTCAGTGGACAAGAAACCGGAAAGAAAGTGTCACACAGAACAGCAGCAAAAAAACAAAACAAAACAAAACAAAAAACAAAAAGAATGAAATCCGTAAGTATATTTATTCGAATAATAACATGTAACAACTCTTCTCATTACAATGTCTGATGACAGATTCTAAGTTCCGGAAATATACATTTAAAATGTTTATGGATTATTGCTTTTTACATTCTTCAGATATGTAACACATGATTCAGATCATAATTTCATAAATCATAACATAAGAATCAAGTAAGTTAATGATGATATATAAACATGTTACTACACTTCAGTGACTACATGTCACTTCAGGGCAACAGATTGTGTGTCCATAAGAAAATAGGATATGTCATTAAATGTGATGAACTGCTTAACTTGTGTTGGGGTGATTAATCAAGTAAATAATGTTTCACGACACTTCCTTTTTAATAATTTGCAATCCATCTTGGCATTATGGTTTATCTGTTGATTGATTTTTGTTTAATTTTCAGAAAATTGCACTGCGCATGAAAAGCCTGAAAACTATTGACTGGCCAGATCGACGAAAGGAAAGGGTTTCAACTATACTTACCTTGGAAATGACTTCACCAGTTGTGAGTGATGAAGAAGATGCCAATTTATTGCTCTCTTACCCCTTTACCTGGGAATCTAAACTTAAGACGTCTGCACTGGACTCCGCCACAATTTTCAACGCCACCACCAAAGCTAAGGCCAACATGAAGACCAGGATGCGGCATCCAACCAGAATGACAGAGATATCCGCTGAAGGATGCCCAAGTGGGCTAGTAAATAGCTAATCGATCACATGAACGGAATTTTATCTGTGATCAATTAAATTTGAATTATTCTCAATGTAAAACTTTAATAGTTTTGATATTCTGATTGTATTTCAATTAATACAATTTTATTCAATCTTAATTTTTATCTATTTTCCAAGATACCTTTATTTACTTTAAATACATTTTTTGTACTTTCAATGTAACCTAAGTTCTTTATTGCATTTTATTTCATTGTTGTATTGTATTGCATGGTGTGTGTTATTATATGTTTAGCATTGACTGACTGGGATGTGTTTTTCTGTGTCAGCGTGAGGAGGTGCAGGAGGAGTCAAGGGATGCAACTGTTATAGCATGTTTTTAGAAATAGTTTTGTCATAAGTTACAAGTGTTGATCTGTTATCTAGTGCTATATCTTTTTATTATTTATTAGATATATGTTTGATCCATATTTATCTGAAAATAAAACAGTGAATCTTATTGTATCTTTTGTTTTTCTTTATATATGTATACTCGATGATTTTACACAAACTCCTTATATTGTCTTTGCCAACCAGGAGTAACAAGAATGTTATATGCAATGACACACATTGAATGACTCCTGTGAACCCGATTAAATGAAATGCTGTGGAAAGTTTTCTGGCAACAGAAACTCTGCGGAAACTATGTAGGTCAGTTTGTAACTGAAACTCTGCGGAAACCTGATGGAGTCTTGGTAACTGAAACTCTGCGGAAACCTGATGGAGTCTTGGTGACTGAAACCCTGCGGAAACCTGATGGATCTCTAACTTAACTGAAACTCAACGGAAACTTGTTGGAGCATGGGTAACGGATACCGTGCGGAAACCCTTAGAAAGTGGGTAATTGAAAGTTTCCGTCATTGCGAAAACTCAGTGTAAAAGAACGGAAACTCACTGGATTCTTGGTGGAAACTTAAGTTTCAGTCCACTTTCCGTCAGGTTTCTGCACTGCGGAAACCAGGTTATTTTTGCTGTGGTAGATGTTTAAGAAGCTGATAATGGATATTATCAGGCCCTGAAGCAGTGTCATGAGCTTGCCTAAGAGTCGTATGGAGTTCATGGATGGAAAAGATCTCATTATAATCCTCCCCGTTGTCTGAATTAAAATTGATTATCTTTTTTTCCTGCTGATCCTTAAATTTCTGAAAGGCTGGTAAATAATTGGACGAAGAGGAATGTTTAGCTAATGTTTCACCAATCTTATTAGCAATGTCAGATTTATCTGTTAGAAGAGTATCACCCTCCTTGATATGGTGAACACAACATTTAGACCCTTTGCCTTTAATCCTCTGCACCATATTCCATACCTTTGAAAGAGGTGTTCGTGAGTTAATGTTAGAAACATAATTTTGCCAAGACTGGCGTTTATTTCTTTTAAATGTGCGGCGAGCCTTGGCATTTGAAATCTTGAATTGATTTAAGTTATGGACTGTTGGATGTCGTCGGAAGTATCTTTCCGCCTTCTTCCTCGCCTTTCTAGCTTGCTTGCAGTCACTGTTAAACCATGGTTTGCGAATATGTGGAACCATAGAGGACTTGGGAATACAATCTTCAGCAATCATAGTCAGTTCATCAGAAAAAAACTTGAATAGGATCAGAAACATCCAGAAATATCTCGGGTTGTAATCTTTTATTACACAAGGTCTTGAATAAAGACCAGTCAGCTTTTTTAAAGTTCCACCTGGATGAAGGTGGGGCATCACTGGGGTTTACGGCTGAGAGAATAGTAGGAAAATGGTCACTTCCACAAAGGTCATCGTGGACTGACCATTCAAATTCATTATATAAAGTAGGCTCCGCAACCGAGAGATCCAGAGAAGAGTAAGAGCCAGTTGCCGGGTGAAGATATGTTTGAGAACCATCATTGAAAATACACAACTCATTATTGGAAAAGAAATCCTCAAGTATCTTTCCTTTTGCATTTGTGGTGGTACTACCCCAAAGTGGGTTATGACCATTTAAATCGCCCATGATTATACATGGTTTTGGAAGCTGGTCATAAAGCATCTGAATATCACGCTGCTGTATGGAAGATGATGGTGGGATATAAAGTGAACACAGAGTAATTACAACATGTAGAGTCACGCGGACAGCCACAGCTTGAAGATGGGTATCAAGTGAAATAGGACTATGAATCGTACCCCGACTCACCAAAATAGAAGAGCCTCCAGTGGCCCTATCACCACCTGGAGAATACCGATGATAACACTCATAATTCTTTAAATCGAATTTATCTGTGGATTTCAGATACGTCTCTTGTAAACACAGTGCAGATGGTCTGAAATCCTGAACCAAAATTTGTAAATCTGTGAAGTTGTTTCGTAATCCTCTACAGTTCCACTGTAATATGTGCGAAGACATCACCTTTTGGGGGCATTAATTGGGGATCGACCCCGCCCTTTCTTTGAGGGCGATAGGCTATGTGTCCTGTGCCGAATGTTATCAGACACATCCATTTCTTCAAGGGAGCCATATTTGTTAAACAACTGGATCTTGTTGTCAGATCCTTTAGATGGCCTGCCACTCTGTGACTTTTGGGACGATTCCGTCCTGGGTTTTGTTTTGTTTTTTACAACATGTTTTCCATTTGTTTCTGATGACGATGACTGAGATGACTGAGATGACAGTACGTTTTGACAAGTTGTTTGGGAGGAGGTAGATTCGAGGATAACAACTGAATCGGAAGTGAACGGCATTCGTTGAGGAGACTCTGTTGTTGTCCATGTGTAAACTGTTTGACATCCAATATCTTTACATGAAATATGCCGACTAGCAGGGTGCTGGGCAGACTGTGAAGTTGGTCGTGACAAGGCTGCGGAATAGGAAATGCGTGTGGATTGTTCTTCATCTAGAACGATTTTCTTCGCATCTTGAAATGAGATATTCCGTTCATATTTGATTTTAATTATTTTTGACTCACGCTTCCATGTTGGGCATTCCTTTGAAGACGACATATGATCACCGCCGCAGTTAACACATGAAGGATCGTTCGTACACACATTACTGTCTGCACAACTACCACCACAGCAATGGCAAGCAGCTGGTTTAGTACATGTGTTGGATCCATGGCCAAAACGTTGACACTTGTAGCATCTCAGTGGATTTGGAATATACATATCCACTTTGATACTACAATATCCTGCTTTAATCGAACTAGGAATTTTCGGAAGACCAAACGTGAAAAGATATGTGTTGGTCTTAAAGATTTCACCATGGCGTTTTGAAGAAAAGCGTTTCACAGCTACAACATGTTGGGTTTTCAGTTCTTGCAAAATGTCATCTTCTGTCATGTCAGCAAGGAGATGACCATTATCACGCACTATCCCTTTGCAGCTGTTCAGGGACCGATGCGGGGAAACCACCACTGGAATATTTGCGAGGGTCTTGATGGAAAGAAGACTAACGGCTTGTTTGTGTCGTCTACATTTTATCAATAGACACCCACTACGCAACCTTCTAGCATCTTCAACATCGCCAGCGATTCCTTGAATTGCCTTTTCAACAGCAAAATGATTTAGTTTCAATGGATTACCATCTACTGAAGTGATAACCAAAAATCTGGGCCAATTTTCATTAGTCACAGGAGGCGTTCGCAGTTCATCAGTATCATACAAATCATTAGATTCGTGTGAACGTTTTTTCATCGGGGGTTCCATGGTTGTAGTGATTTTGATTCATTCCCCTAGGTCCCCACCCACCACGGAGTGTCAACAAGGACGATGCCTTACGCCTGTGGATCTCCAACAGGCGACACCAGGGATACCAGGGGAGTATACTCAAGTAAAACCATCACAAAAATGGTTTACCAGATTGGCCCATGAGCCACCGCCTTCTGGCATGGGACTCTAGGCAGGATAATATAACCAATAAGGTACGCAGTAGATATCAAAATTGCCAATACCGAATAACAAGTACAATGTGCAATAACCAATAAGGTATGCAGTAGATGTCAAAATTGCCAAAACCCAATAAAATGTGCAAAAACATTCACCATGCACAGGGCTTGGCGTGACCAGCCGATTGATAGAACCGGGCCAGTTCTACCACCCGTCTAGGTGAAGTCAGGGCCAAAGTGGTGTGTTAAGCAACAGGAACATGGTTTCAAGATCCCATTGCCCTCAACCACCAGGATCCCTTCCTCCACCGACACGGGACGCAACCCACGGCAAACAGGTTGCCCAATTCGGTCGCTCCTTGCGACCAGCAATGGAGTGCTATGGACCTAGTTGACCCGGGTCCACACGGGGGGTTTGAAGAGCTCTTAGCGTTACCCAGCACCCACCACGAGGAGGTGGCTCTTCACGGGTGCCGAATTTTGTAAGACCTGTCATGCATGCCAAATTGTTGGAAAACCAAATCAGAAAATACCTTCTGCTCCCTTGAAACCTATACCGGCTTTTGAGAAACCTTTCAGTAGAGCTATTATTGATTGTGCTCGTCCACTACCTAAGACTAAGTCTGGTAATCAGTATTTGCTCATGTGTGCTTCTACCACGTTTACTGAAGCAATTCCGCTTCGTAGGATTGTTGCTCCTGAGATTGTCAAGGCTTTGATCAAGTTTTTCACGTTGGTTGGTTTGCTAGATGTTGTTCAGTCTGATCAGGGCTCAAATTTTATGTCTAAGGTATTTCAACAAGGTATGTACCAGTTAGGTATTAAGCAAGTTAAGTCTAGTGCTTATCATCTAGTGTCACAGGGAGCTTTAGAGAGGTTTCATCAAACTTTGAAAAATATTATCAAGACTTATTGTTTTGGAGACAGAGCTGTCAGAGAGTCAGTTCAGGAAAGTTTAGGGTTTAGCCCCTTTGAACTTGTACTTGGTCAAAGTGTGCGTGGGCCACTAAAACACTTAAAAGACTATGTGTCTACATTTAGGGACAGACTATCAAATGCATGTGAGTTGGCTAGAAGAAACTTGAAAGTTTCACACGGTAAAATGAAGCTTAACTATGACAAAAAGAGAGACATTTCACTTTTGGTGAGAAAGTGTTAGTTTTGCTTCCCATACCTGGTAAGCTAGATATCAAGGTCCATATGTTGTTGACAAAGAGGTTTGCGACACAGACTATGTCGTCTTGACACCTGGTCGTCGTAAGCAAAAGAGATTGTGTCATGTCAACATGATTAAGAAATATCATGACAGGTCAGAAACCAAACATGTCTATTGTATTGCCACACTCTCCCCAGTTACTGATTGTACTGAAGACAATTGTGAAAATGTTGACAACATTGATGATTGTGTTAGCAATGCAAAGTTTGATGATCTTAGTGATAATATTTCACCAAAGGTGAGAAATTCTGATGTGTTAGCTCACCTTGATGACAAACTATCACATTTATCTCCTGAACAGAAAGTTCAAATGCCAGATTTGTCAGAGTTCTCTCACTTATTTCCTGATGTGCCTGGTCGTCGTGATGTTGTTAGCCATGATATAGACGTAGGCGATGCTGTGCCTGTAAAACAGCACCCTTATGGGATGAATCCAGTGAACCATGAAATTCTACGGAAAGTGAGTGAGTGAGTGAGTTAGTATTTAACGTCATATCGGCAGTATTGCAGCCATATCGGGACCAGAACGATTAATTATAAAAATACAAATGAATTACTAGCACGGACATTGTAAAACCCTCTCAACGAAGGACAGTAAAACTGACTAGAATATCACAGAATAAAATATAAAACTAGTGAATAGACCTAAAACAATGTATCTATAGAGGACAGTACAATATAAAAATGAGCTATAGGTTGCCAACAACTGAAGGTAGATCACCATACTAAGGACCATGGGGACTTACAGTACATTTGCTTCCTGCATGGACCCTAGCTGGATTTACATCATCCCTTCAGCTGTTAGCAATTTAGACAAATCTAGCCATAAAGCAAAACCACACTTATTCTACGATTAAAAAGCTGGAAAACTGAAATTTACGTCAAATGTTTTTGGACTTACGTACCCTCTCAGGAGGACAATTATTTTACGGTACTTCAACCTCCTTTGAGGGCACAGCCACTAACGATTTGAGTTACTCATTTAATCTTCCAATTTTAAAATATTTATCTATTTACAGTTCGGTTAACAAATTTAATTCCTTTAAAAATGCAATAATTAAATGAGGACTAACACTGTTAAAAAGATCCTTCATAGTATGTGAATTAAAATACTGATCCCTTGTGATGGAATACTCAACACAGTCAACCAAGATATGCCTGACTGTGATTCTTTCATCACAAGGGATGCAGAACGGAGGATCCTCACCTTTCAAAAGGTATTCGTGTGTATATCTGGTGTGGCCAATACAACATCGCCGCATGATGACCTCTTCAAATCTGGACTGACAACCCAAGTAGGTGTAACCAATATAGGGTTTTATTGCATGTAATTTATTTATGCCCACTTGGGTGTCCCACTTCTTCTGCATCAGATCACGGATGTAAGTTCTAATGCTGGCTTTATAATCAGAGTATGGAATGAGAAGTGGTGTCACAGATTTGTTGAGTGCTGCCTTGGCAGCAAGATCGGCCATTGCGTTACCGGAAATACCTACGAGGCTGGGTAACCAACAAAAGACGATGTCGTATTGGTTTATTATACAATTCAATAATTTCTATTAAAAGTGGATGTTTACAAGAGATATTTGAGTAGCCTGAAGGCAAGAAAGAGAGTCGGAATAGATTATATATTGTTTGTGTTTAGGGTGTCTTTGAATATATTTGAGAGCTGTTAATATGGCGTTAGCTTCTGCTGTAAAAATAGAACTGTTATCGGGTAATCGAGAAGATATTGTTCTGGATCCAATGACAGTGGCACAAGCTACTGCGCCACCGTCCTTGGATCCATCTGTAAATAAGGATTTATAATTGCTATATTTATGTTTCAGCTGATTATATTCCTGTTTATACTGTAATTCATTCGTTTCTGATTTTTAAAAGTCGTTAATGTTAGGTCAACTTGTGGCCTAACCAATTGCCAAGGAGGAGAAGAAAGAAGACGGGAAGGGAGCTATGTTTGGCAGCTCAATGCTGGCAGCAGCAATAAGTGGTTTTATTCTTAAACCAAGAGGCGGAACAAGAGAAGATTTCTTTTTTGTATAAATCCTCATACAGGGGATTGAAAACAGTTATATGCAGGGTTGGACTCATTTGAATATAGTTTTGGTACATACTGTAAAGTTAATTTTATATGTCTCTGCTCAAGAGATGGTTCGTCAGCCTCGACATACAGGCTGTCAACAGGTGAAGTTCTAAACGACCCAAGACAAAGTCTTAGACCTTGATGATGGACTGAATCTAATAGTTTTAAGTTGCTTTTGCAGGCTCCACCACAGACAATGGAGCCATAATCGAGTTTCGAACGCACGAGAGATCGATATAGATGGAGAAGGGTAGCTTGATCTCTTGCCCATTTAGAATTTGAAACCACTTTCAATAAGTCAAGTGCTTTCAGGCATTTAGTTTTAAGTGATTTAATATGTGGTAAAAACGTTAAGTGTGAGTCAAAAATGAGACCCAAGAACATAGCTTCCTTCACAACTTTGATGGGAGTGCCATCTAGAGATAGTTCAGGGTCCTTATGTGGCTTATATTTTCTGCAAAAATGTATACAATTGGTTTTTGATTTAGAAAATTTAAAGCCGTTTTCAAGACACCATTTATCGACTTTGTTTAAACACAGCTGTAGTTGCCGTTCAATAGTATGCATATTTTTACCACGACAAGAAATACTAAAATCATCCACAAATAACGAACCATCTATTAAATCGTTTAAAACTTTTGATAAACTATTTATCTTTATGCTAAAAAGTGTAACAGACAAAATACTGCCTTGTGGAACACCCTGATCCTGATTGTAATGATCAGACAGGGTAGAACCCACTCGAACTTGAAACTGTCTGTCATTTAAAAAGTTGGCTATAAATTCAGGCAAACGACCTCGCAAGCCGAAGTCATGTAAGTCTCTTAAAATACCATATTTCCAGGTTGTGTCATATGGTTTTTCTAGATCAAAAAAGATAGACACAGCATGTTGTTTATTAATTAGTGCATTTTTTAACAAATTATTCTAAACGCACTAAGTGATCGACAGTACTCCTGTTTTTGCGGAAACCACATTGTATATCTGTTATGAGATTATTTGTCTCCAAGTACCAAACTAGTCAAATATTTATCATGCGTTCCATGGTCTTGCAAACACAGCTAGTTAACGAAGTCGGACGATAATTCGATGGATCCGTATGATCACGTCCAGGTTTAGGTATTGGTACTACTATAGCATCACGCCATGAAGAAGGAAATTTACCTGACGTCCAAATATCATCAAAAATACATAAGAGCGTCTCTAAACAGGACTCTGGTAGGTGCTTCAGGAGTTGATAATGTATGTTATCAGCTCCCGTAGCAGTGTCATGAGCTTCACCAAAAGCAGTATGGAGTTCATGAATAGAAAATGTTTCATTATAATCTTCCCCATTATCTGAGTTGAAATTAATAGTTTTCTTTTCTTGTTCTTTTTGATACTTCTGGAATTTAGGCACATAATTAGAAGATGAAGAGTGTTTAGCGAGGGTTTCACCCAGTTTATTCGCAATATCTGATTTATCAGTAAGTAACTGATCGATAGTACCCTTACCTTTAATTTTCTGGATCATGTTCCATACCTTGGACATGGGTGTCTGAGAATTTATTTTAGATACATAATTTTGTCAAGATTGGCGTTTGTTCTGTTTAAAAGTATGCCGTGCTTTAGCATTTCAAATTTTAAATTTATTTAAATTATGCACCATAGGATGGCGACGGAAATAATGTTCTGCCTTTTTCCTTGCCTTCCTAGCTTGTTTGCATTCATCGTTGAAGCATGGTTTTCGAATATGTGGAACTGCAGAGGACTTTGGTATACACTCATTAGCTATGGAATTCAGGTCCTCAGAAAAACATTTAATAGCATCAGGAACGTCAATAAAAAGTTCAGGTTTAAGTTTTTCAGCACACAGTGTTTCATATAATGTCCAGTTAGCCTTTTTTAAATTTCGCCTTGATGATGGAGGAACATCAGATGGAGTTACAGCTTTTAATATAGTAGGAAAATGGTCACTTCCACAGAGGTCATCGTGGACTGACCATTCGAATTCATTTAGTAGTTCTGAATTTGTAAGTGACAAGTCGAGAGCAGAATAAGTCCCTGTCCAAGGGTGTAAATATGTGCTGGAACCATCATTATAAATACATAAATCATTGTCAGAACAAAAGTCCTCCAACAATTTACCTTTAGTGTTTATATTTACACTACCCCAGAGTGGGTTGTGCCCATTTATGTCTCCCATTATAATACAGGGCTTCGGCAGCTGATCGTATAGAACTTGAAGATCAGTTTTAGCAAACGTCGAAGATAGTGAAATATAAAGAGAGCATAGCGTAAACGCTACATGTAAAGTAATTCTCACTGCAACACCCTGCATGTTAGTATTAAGTGAAACAGGGCTTTGAATAACGTTTTGTCTGACTAGAGTGGATGATCCGCCAGTGGCCCTATCACCCGGAGGTGAAAAACAATGATATGCATTAAAATGACGAAGGTCAAATGTATCTGTTTGTTTTAAATATGTCTCCTGGAGACATATCGGTGAAAGTGTAAAATCTTGGACTAATAGCTGTAACCCATGTAACTTAGTCCTTAATCCTCTACAGTTCCACTGTACAATATTATTGGAAAAAAAACTATCTTTTGGGGGGATTTATTGGGGATCTACCCCACACTCTTTTAGAGGGCGACAAGCTATGTGCCCTAGAATGGATGTTTTCAGACACGTCCATGTCCTCCAAAGATCCATATTTGTTGTATAGCTGAATTTTATTTTCCGACCCTTTCGGGGCTCTTCCACTAAGTTTTTTTGAGGCCTCATGCTTCAGTTTAGTTTTGCTTTTACTAACTGACTGCGTATCAGATGGCGATTGAGATTGTGAACGCGACTGAGAGGGTGGCTTAGGATCAGAAGATGACTCTGACTGCTTTTGTGACTTACTAGGAAGTGATTGCGTAGTTTGAGATGATGTAGTAGGATAGAAAATCTGGGGAGAATCACATTTGACCCAAGTCAAATTTGTTTGACAGCTTGTGGAAGAAGTAGATACTTTATGGCTTGGTTCAGTTGATGTTTTGGTTATAGAAGCATAACTGTCTGGAAGTTCAGATCTCTTTACAAGTTTTTTGGCATGAGAAAAACTGATATTTTGGGTAAATTTGATCTTTTTAATTTCCATGTGTTCTTTCCAAATCGGACACTCTCTCGAAAAAGATGAGTGGTTTCCTGAACAGTTGGTGCATTTTTTAAAGGTACTTGTACAATCTTCTGTTGTATGTGTCTTCTCACCACAGTGAGCACACACAATGGACAATGTACAAGTAGTTACACCATGGCCGTACTTCTGGCATTTAAAACATCTCAGCGGGTTCGGAATGTAGACGTCAACCTTGATGTTGCAGTAACCAGCCTTCAATGATTTTGGAGCTATCGGAGATGAAAAGGAGAACAGATACATTTGTTTCATTGTTTTTACGGGTTAAAAAACTTTTGACGCAGAGCACACCTTGATCTTTCATTTCGTACCCACTATCAAGTTCTGACATTTCAGCAAATAGTCGATCGCGGTCTCTGACGATGCCTTTGCTTGTATTTAAGGTCTTGTGGGCAGTGACGGTAACTGGAACACCGACCAACGATTCAGTGCTCATAAGGTTGGCCGACTGCTGTCTTTTAGCGCATTCGACCAGCAGCGCACCCGACCGTAACTTTCTTATGTTCTTGACTTCTCCAATGCTAATGACAAGCGGGTCTCCGACTCGCAGCACCAAGGATACCCGGATGATATACTCCAGCAGAAAAATTATAAGTTTAATTATTCCACCAAATTGGCCCATGAGCCACCGCCTTCTGGGCATACGACTCTAGGCAAAAACATAAATTTGTAAAATTGAAATTCACAAGACTTAAAAATCGACCAAGACCTAATAATACACACAGTACAATTGTCAAAATTTTGTGCACCATTACATATAGTGATGCTCAGGGCTTGACGTGACCAGCCGATTGGTTGAACCGGGCCCATTCAACCACCCGTCTAGGTGAAGTTAGGGCCGAAGTGGTGTGTTGAGCAATAGGAACACTGGTCTTGCTCCCATGCTGCAACCCACGGCAAACCGGCTGGTGGACCAAATATCCCCCCGGGTCCACTACGGGGGTGTCGGCGAGCTCTTGGCGTTACCCAGCACCCACCACGAGGAGGTGGCTCGCTACGGGTGCAAGACCAAAGTACACCAATTCCAAATGATATTTGTGCAATGATAAATACAAGTATAATCCATGCACAGGGCTTGGCATGACCAGTCGATTGGTCGAACCAGGCCCATTCGACCACCCGTCTACGCAAAGTCAAGGCCAAAGTGGTGTATTGAGCAACAGGAACACGGTTGCAAGCTCCTATTGCCCTCAACCACCAGGATCCCTTCCTCCGCCGACACAGGGCCGCAACCCATGGCAAACGGGTTGGTGGAGCAAATATCCCCCCGGGTCCACTACGTGGGTGTCGGCGAGCTCTTGGCGTTACCCAGCACCCACCACGAGGAGGTGGCTCGCCACGGGTGCCTCTACGGAAAGAGGTGAAATACATGCTTGAGAATGACATTATTAAACCCAGTGACAGTCCGTTGAGTTCACCATGTATTCTTGTGCCGAAGAGTGGAGGTTGTTGGCGCTGCTCTGCTGAAAAGGAAAGCTGTCAATGCGCTCTCACGAACTGACTCGTATCCTGTTCCGAGAGTGGACGATTGCATTGATGGCATTGGTCAAGCTAAGTACATAAGTAAGTTTGAATAACTGAAGGGCTTCTGGCAGATTCCACTCACAGACCGTGCAAAGAAAATATCAGCATTTGCTACACCAAATGGACTGTATCAGTACAAGGTGGTGCCGTTTGGTCTGAAGAACGCTCCAGCTGCATTCCAGGGACTCGTCAACAATGTCACATCAGGCCTTGATCATGTCGAGGCGTACATGGATGATGTCATCGATTACGACATGGAGTGGGATGACTCTCAAAGGACTCGTGCTTTCTTCGAAAGACTGTCTGGGGCGAAGTTAACTGTGAATCTCGCCAAGTGTGAATTCTGAAAGGCACAAGTGGAATTTTTAGGGCATGTTGTAGGGCACGGCCAGGTACAACCAGTTCATGGTGAAGTTCAAGCAATTGTACATTTTCCAGTACCTCAATCTAAGAGAGAACTCTTGGGTATGGGTATGGCTGGCACAAAGTTTTGTCAAAACTTCTCAGATGTTGTATTTCCACTTACCAAAATTGTGGGGAAACAGGTAAAATTTCAGTAGGATAGCAGTTGTCAGACTGCATTTGAAAAAGTCAAAGCGATACTCATGAATTCTCCAGTATTACAGGCACCAAATTTTGAGAAAGCATTTAAATTGCAAATAGATGCAAGTGAAGTTGGTGCTGGAGCTGTCCTTATTCAAGAGGATGATTCAGGGATTGAACATCCAGTTTGTTAGTTTTCAAAGAAATTTGACAAGCACCAAAGAAATTATTCAACCATTGAGAAAGAGACATTAGGTCTTTTGTTAGCTTTACAGCATTTGAAGTGTACCTTGGTACTACCACTTTGCC